>NC_136359.1:22252500-22360000 GCF_037039965.1 Doryrhamphus excisus
TTTTTTAATATTTTGTATATTTTTTAAATATTTTTTAAATAGTTTTAAAATATTAAAAAAATATTTTTATATAATATATGTATGTATATAAAAAGACTGCAGGTATTGCGCATTTATCGCACATTAAACATAATGAATGCATTTTTAACAATAAAATGAAAAAACAAGCTTCAGTGAGTATAAGCAAAGCACAATCTCGGATTTTTCAGTATTTCTTTCTATGTTATTTTATCTCAGGTTTTTCCATCTCGGCCATCTTTTCAAGAAGGCATTCCGCAGGCCCCTATCTTCCTCTCCAGCGCCATATGGGTGGATTCTCTGGGAAATGAAGCAAGCAATGCAGACAAGCAGAACTCTCGCTCGTAGCAGCCTCCTGTGTGGCTTGCAATGAGAGGAGTGAGATATGAGGCAAACTTGTGGTTGGGTGAGATGTGTTGACTGTCCCACTTGAATTTTGGCAGTGCAATTTTTTTTCGACCGGTGCCAACATTAAGATATTTACTAGAACATGTCCTCACTTGCAACTGAAACATTGTCCTAAATTAATATAAATAATGATATTAAAAAAAATCTGCTAATAGGGATAGCACATTCAGAAATAATGAGCAAATATCTTCTACTTCGGCAAAGGTCATAAAAAACAGTGGCCATAAAACCCATAAAAATGATCAAATTAAAATGTCATTATTAAAATAAAACTCAAGTAATAAAAGAGGATGCAAAACATGAATCCTAAAAAAAAATCACATCCCTGTGCTGTGTCTGTAGAAAATGCATGTTTGTGCTCACTGTGTCTTCTGCAGGCTGTGGAAAAAGCTGCAGCTCCCCTATGTGGTTTGCTAGTGTAAGAGCAACATGGCACACCAAAAGAGTAGGTGGGCATTGGGGCACTAGAACAGAACCTGTAATGGTCCAACATTATAGCAAGAATAGGGACTGAATTTAACTATATTGTAATCACGTGGCATATTACTGCATGCATAACCGACTCCTTCCTTAACTTATTTTATTCTACAAAATAATCATGACATAATAATGAGATTAAAAAAAACAACATTATTTTTTAATATATTCTCAATCCCCATGAGAAGTGTGCATGCTCTGTGGTGCAAGCTGATGTTTTTGGGCAAGGTGTGATGGCATTAGGCTTCAGAGGCAACCTTCAAAGTACTTAAATAAATTAAGTTATGCATAGTCAAAGTTCTTAAAAAAGTTCTAATAACTTCATTATGTCAAGTTCATTTAACATGTTCCATTTTGAGTACTTTTAACTAAAATGTTTTTAATTAAATTGAACTATGGCTATATTAAGTAAGATTAACTTAAAAACAGTTTAAAATAGTTAAATCCGAAAAATAAGTATAATTAAGTAGTATAGTATAAGTATAATTATAATTAAAATATAATTAAAAATAGTATAATTAAGTATAGTTAAGTTAAAATTTTCTTAAAAGTTCTACTTATAAATGTTGATTGCCAGTTGCATTATCTGTCTTTTCAGTTTATTTAATTTGTCATTTTTGATTAATATGAACTTTTTTGCGGGCGGCACGGCGGTCGAGTGGTTAGCGCGCAGACCTCACAGCTAAGAGACCTGAGTTCAATCCCACCCTCGGCCATCTCTGTGTGGAGTTTGCATGTTCTCCCCGTGCATGTGTGGGTTTCCTCCCACATTCCAAAAACATGCTAGGTTAATTGGAGACTCCAAATTGTCCATAGGTATGAATGTGAGTGTGAATGGTTGTTTGTCTTATATGTGCCCTGTGATTGGCTGGTGACCAAAGACAGCTGGGATAGGCTCCTGCGACCCTCGTGAAAAAAAAAGCGGTAATGAATGAATGAATGAACTTTTTGCGGGCAGCACGGCGGTCGAGTGGTTAGACCTCACAGCTAGAAGACCAGGATTCAATTCCACCCTCGGCCATATCTGTGTGGAGTTTCCATGTTCTTCCCGTGCATGTGTGGGTTTTTTTCAGATACTCCGGTTTCCTCCCACATTCCAAAAACATGCTAGGTTAATTAGCGACTCCAAATTGTCCATAGGTATGAATGTGAGTGTGAATGGTTGTTTGTCTATATGTGCCCTGTGATTGGCTGGCGACCAAAGACAGCTGGGATAAGCTCCAACACCCCCCGCGAGCCTCGTGAGGAAAAAGCGGTAGTAAATGAATGAATGAACTTTTTTGCAGATTTGTGTAACCTACTTAAAATAATTAATTTGTAGTTAATTAACAAGTAAAATCTATTAAACATGAATAAATCAAACCAAGAATAAATTAAGAATAAATCAGATAGATTTGTACTGTGTAGGTTACACATGCACACCTTCTTCCTATGGAAAAAGTTGAAATGAGAACAAAAATTAAAGAATGGAGAATACATGGCAAGAGAATGAGAAAAAGAAATTTCTCTTTTCATCCAAAAATAATTAAAAAATTTAATATCAACTCCAAATATTTAAGCACTGATATACTCAAATGTTTGAGTTTATGAACTCAAAAAAAAAAAACTTTTTTTTTTTTAGTTCCGCTAACTTATTCGGGTTTACAGTGTGGCTGGAGTGTATGGGGCCCCCTCTGTGGACACTTCATCGCCTCTCTGTGATATTCATGCATTTGTTGCGTATCATCACAATTAGGGACATTTTCTTTAGAATGACAACCAGTATGAGAGTGGCCTGTTTTGACCGTCACAGGGTTAAAATGCATACCACACACACACACACACACATTGTTGGCATTTTGAAACTTTCAACGCTTGTTTACTGATACAAATTAGCGCTAGGCGACCTTCACAGGAGCAGAGAGCGTAGCAGCCTTTGTAGGTGATGGTTCTTCAACTCGTGTCTCTGCCTCCCCACTTTGATCCACGTAGGAGCAGGGAAGGAATGCTTTCAGGTGATCTCACCAGGCCGACGTACGTAGACCACCATGAACACACGGACAATTTAAAGGCAAATTGGTGACAACATTACAATAGAACAGAATCAAAATATTGTCTTTATTATGATTATTTGAATGGTACACAGTAAAAACACACATTTCCGTCACAGACAGATTCAGGCAATACAAATGTAATTTACACTTCATGCTACTTCCTGCAAAAGAACAGAACAAAATAGCTTTTTCTATGACAAAGTTATGCAGGAAAGTAATATTTAATTTTTTCACATATGCTCTTATCCTCAGTAGGGTCTTGGGGGTCTGGGGCGAGAGGTGGGTTACACCCTGTAACGGTTACCAGCCAATCACAGGGCACATATGGACAAACAACCATTCACACTCATATTACCAAATATTTCAATTATATTATTATATATTATTAATTATAATATTTTCTTTCTTTCTAATATCCATTATATTTTGACTTCATTGTAATAATATTCTACCTTTTTCTGATTTTTTTTCCAATTCTCCAAAAAATACAACTTCATTTTGTTTTATTTGCAACTGATAATCTTATGACATTTTTTTTTCTTTAGTCTTTCAACTCTGTGCTACTTAAATTACATTATTTTTCCCTCACAATACTTTTTACTCCCTTGAATATTACTTTTTTTGCTTAATATTAACAGCTTCAAACAGCATATTCTTACAGCTCTTTATTTCAATTTCAGTTTTTAAATTATGACTTTATACTCATAATATTATGTGACTTATTTTTCTTTTCCCGCAACCCAGTTGTCCAAAAAAAAAATAAAATTATTTGTTGTTTTATTTGTTTCTCATCATGTATTACAATTTCTTTAATATTTCAATTTAATATGACTAAAATGTTTTTTTCCCCTCATAATATTACATTATTATTGTTAAAGTAGGACTTTTTCTTAGAATATTTAATTGTCGGACACACTTTGCCACTGTGCGTCCACCAAGGTGGGAAGAACCAGTTTACAGCTGGATAACAATATCACAGTTTTCAGTGGTACTACCACAGTGGGTCTATTTTATACTTGGGTAGTCCCGCCAAAAACGTGTAATGACCAAATTTCCACTACCAATGTCAAGATGTAAGATGTCTGTACTTTGTAAACACGGACCTCGGTTACCGCTTGTTGCGTTCAGGAGTGTCCAGCCAGTATCTCGTCACCTACCAGTAACCCATAACCGCTTTTAAATTAGATCACCAAAGAGATAGTTTATTCATTTATTATTAACTCCTATTCTGACAGAATTTGTAAGTGGGGTTCGGCAGTTGTCCAGAAGTCCTCAGGAAAGCATGGGATTTGGAAGAGGAAGAAGGCTGCGGGTGGAATAAATTAAAACAGACCGTTTTGGAAATCCAGGTGCAGATTCTAGAAGATCTGGAAAGCTTATGTGGGTTATTGTGTGTAGTTGCTCTGTAGGAGTCCACAAGTCAATGCAAAGGGGGCATTATATCTTTACAATGTAATGTTTACATAGCCCATAGTCTTACATTAGTTCAAATATGTATGTCCATAGTAGCGGAGTTTACTTTTAAGCTTTGAAGGCAGCTCATTACTGCATACTATCTGTGATTATTTGTGATACCACAAAGTTACGCATCATCACTGGACCTGCCTTCCCCCATTTCCTTGTAACAGCCGTGAGTGTCACTCACTTTAGAAGAGTGTGTGTGTGTGTGTGAATGTGTGTGTGTGTGCACGTTTGGGACTGTTTGCATTAGGGTAAGTAAACAGGGTTCGGGTTTCCTCTGAAGGCTTATCCATGATATTCATTTCATTTTAAAAGTGGAAAAATGCCATATGGGTGACAGAGTACAAAATACTTGGCAACACCACAATGATCATGTACACCTACAGGGGGGGGCAGATCATATTTGTCACATGATCATGACCATGATCCATAGGCATTTAATGTGTGTAGCCCATATTAGACAAGGATGCATATAGCATTTGGTCGCTTAAATAGGCATGTGTGCTTAATAGGGACAGTAAATGATTCTGTATGAGGTAGTACGGACCCTCCAAAGTCAAACACAATCAGTTTTGTGACACTAGTTAAATTTGTTGGCCATTTTATGCCTGAAAATACTTAATTTAAGCAAATAATTGTTTTAGATGCATGATATCATGTCCCCTGACCCGCACACTCAGTTTTAATTTCCAATAAAGATTCTCTCTCTCTTGCCTGAATTAGAAAAGCATGGGAACAGGATCTTCCCATAAAATTAGATGATGGAACGCAGAACAAGGAGCTGCAGAGCTGCACTCATCCACGCCCGGAGTCAATTTAAAGTGGTACACTTTACCATGGCCAAATGGCACTACCCTGTATGCCACACAATTGCAATTCGGCATTCACAGCCTTGTAAATTTACAGATTTTTGGTCAAATAATTATAAATAAATGCAGGTAAAATATACAGCAGTAAAAAAAACCCTAATAAAAACCAGAAAAAAAAATTTTGCTTGTGTTTATGTATTCATGTTTCACTATAAAAGCAATCTTCACTCGCTAAATGTACTGCAAAAAAGGCCAGTAAGGATAATTAATAATGCCGCCTACAGAGAACATACTAACTCCTTATTTTTAAAATCACAAATACTTCAACTTGCTGATACAGTTCATCTTCAAACAGCTAAAATAATGCATAAGGCTTAAAATTACCTAAAAATGTCGTACATCTGTACGTCGTACGTCGGTACGAGGTACATTATTTAAAAAAAAAAACAAAAAAAAAACCTTAAACAGTGTTATGGAAAGCAGGAAGTGAACAAATGTAACAGTTACTGATTGTAAAAGTACCAGATGGAGGGGTAGGATTTAATAAGCTTTGCTTCTTCCTACTCCTTTTGGACATGTGGAACTGTGAACTGATTATGTGATGCATTCAATTGTAATCTGATGCATGTTCAAATGAAATAAAACCATTACCATTACCATGTTTCACTGATAATGTTTTCTTTTTTTATAATTTAATTTTGCACTTTCTGCAGCGGTCCTTAAACACATCATACTTGTGTTCTGTGACTAAGATCTAATCTGTTTATTGATTATCTTACATTAAAATTGTTTAATAAGTGTATGAGGCATATGTAGGGCTTGAATCCTGTTTGTGTTGCCAATGCAATGCAGGTTTAAATCGCTGTAAGCCAAAACTACAAACATAAACATCACATTTTTTACACTGTCACTCAGAAATGGTCAGAAAATGTCTTTGTAAAAGCTGAATTTTTGATGCAAACTACTGATAATTTCATTAGTTTGGCTCCTCTGACTTCTTTTTCTTCTTTTATCCCCTACTTAGTTGATTTATCCCATGTTCTGTTTTCCCTGGCCCACTGGCCCACTGCCCCGGCAGTCCCCCTAGTTCCAGTCACCCAGAGCTAATATCATTCTTATCCAGCTCAACAAGATGCTGTAAATTTACCCCAATAATAAGCCTGGATGTGGGAATGTGTGCTAAGTCACTGTGGATGGGCACAGGAAGTATCCGGGTCCGGAATGGAAGAACTGCAAGAAGAGTATGTGCGACGGGTTTGTTCCTCGGGAGTTGTCATATAAGGGATGCAGAGGAGTGGGATTCCTGGCCGCCGCTGTCTGTCTCTTTACTTGGAACGAGACCTCAGGGACAATTTAAATCAGCCCACCCACAGTCACAGACACCGATCAAGTCTCAGTGTCAAGTTAGTGTCTGCTAAATCATGTCACGCATGTGTGCATGCATGTCTATATCTCTGCTTATGTGTGTATCCACACTTTAGGGAAAGAAGTGATTCTTAACATAAGATAAGACTAGTCAATCTTCTTCATTTTCATGGTAAGATGGGATTGCTGCAATATGCTGGGATATAATTACTGGTATTATACTCCTCAAATCAGTTCTTTTATTTGTTATTCCTCATCAAGGCTCTGGCAGGTGCGATCACGTGAACGCTAAAGCATCCCAGTTTCAGGTACTCCGATTGACACAGGGACCTGGGACTTTCTAGTTTCCTAAAGTAAGTGTTGTTTACAGAATATGAATATTATGGAAGATGATGACATATACAAACAGTGAAGGGGAAATTTAATTTAATTTAATTTAATTTAATTTAATTTAATTTAATTTAATTTAATTTAATTTAATTTAATGTTATTTAATTTAATTTAATTTAATTTAATTTAATTTAATTTAATTTAATTTAATTTCATTTCATTTCATTTCATTTCATTTCATTTCATTTCATTTCATTTTATTTTATTTTATTTTATTTTATTTTATTTTATTTTATTTTATTTTATTTTATTTTATTTTATTTTATTTTATTTTATTTTATTTTATTTTTACCTATTCTCTGGTAAATTCTGTAGTAGGAATATCCCGATACTGCTATTTCATATCTGATACTGCAACATCCGCCATTACCAATACCGTTCCCATATGGATACCAACCTTATTTATGCTTTTCCTTGGAATATATTTTTATTCGGGCTGTCAAATAATTTAAAATTTGAAGTTTGATCACAGTTTCCAAATGAATCAATCATGTCACATTCTTAAATAGGCCCTTTTTTTAACTATATTTTATTAAAAGAAAGATTAATGAGAGGGCAGTATTATATATTTTTGTATGTATTAACAGTGCCAAATTTACTGAGAATTTAAATCAAGTTAAGAAATGGCATACAACTGTTATTATGAGCAATGAGCAGTTTGAGTGAATTATCTGGGATTTCCGAGCATACCTAAATGCAGCAAATCGTACTTCGACATTAAGAGTTACAAAGTACGTGATTAGAATATCCACTTTTCTCAGGTTTGCATGGCGGTCAAGTGGTTAGTACGCAGACCTCAAACAAACTTTGTCCCGCTGTACTTCCATGCGTATGTACTGTACTTACATACATACATGTTCGGACGGGTTCCCTTCCTGTAAGCACTTCCTGTCTGCTGTAAGCGCTTGTTATCGGCAGGAGAGGAAAATCACATCAGACGCGTGGAATTTTGACAGGAAGTCAAAGGCATCAATGCCAAGTATCAATGCCACCTTGAACATTGGGAATATCCACGCTTCCTAAAATGAGAATTCATTTCAATCCGTCCCAACTGCACTTGAACACACCTTAGTGTCCGTGGGTCTTCACCCAGTCCCCTTTGGCCCACTGCATTACGCCCTTAGTAATGACATAAGTTCTGAAGCAGTGTTATGACTTTTTTAGGCAGGTCTGACTCCCATCCTCTATCCTTATTCCATTACCTTTTAGCCTGTCCAGTTTTAGAACCGAGTTGACTACCCCAGTGTGTGATCCTAGTGACCCGAAACCCATTTACTGCCTTAAATCGCTGGCCCTGTCCACCACCCCGTCTCTCCATTCCTCCACCTCGCTCCCTCATCACATCACCAAAAACTCATGTTGGATGACAAATCACCCGCTGTTCCGTGAACGAGGCCCCAGGTTCCCTTGTGGGTCTGGTCCCCTCCCTTTAGCCTGCCTTCTCTGCTTAGAGAAGGGATTCTTCATTTTGGAATGATGCAGTGCAGCCTTCAAAAGCCCTTCACTTTCTTGAACCCCTCCTCTTCCAAGAAGCTATGAGTCTATCAAATATGTGATGGTGAAATATAATAAATATAAAATTGTCTATTTATCACTAGCTGAGTGGATATTGGTTCTCTGTTTGTGTTTTGTCACAGTCTTATTGCATGAAATAGTTCCTCCGAACATGTGTGTTTGCATATATAACGTATGTTTGCATACTTAGCATGAATTGGTGTATTTGCGTGTGCGTGCCTTCACTATACAACTGCTTGGCACCCACGAGAAACAGTAAATCTATCATTCATAGTGCGTTTACCGACCACTTCACAGAGCTGTACGTCCAGTGTAAACAACGTTTATCACTACATGCAAATGAGGCTGAATGCCACACAACCTCCACAAAGAGTCCATTCACTGCCATGGCGGCCTTTAACCAGCACACTGAATTTGATACCCTAGATTATGTGCTTATTCCCAGGCATTATGTGCTGTTTTACTGTCACTCACACACATAGCAGTTCATTCACAGCTTCATCCGGCCAGATTTTCTGGAGCCATTAGTGGACTTCTTCCAATAAAACTTTGGACTTTCTACTTCTGTTCCACACAGTCAGGAGATCAGGAAGACCCGGGTTTGATTGTCTGTGTGGAGTTTGCATGTTGGGACAGGCTCCAGCATACCCATGACAATTAGTGAGTATAATAATAATAATAATAATAATAATAATAATAATAAAATAATAATAATAATAATAATAATAATAATAATATAATTATAATATAATATTATAATAATATAATTATAATATAATTATAATTATAATTAGTGAGTAGTGAGTATAATAATAATAATAATAACAATAACAATAATACTAATACTAATACTAATACTAATACTAATACTAATACTAATACTAATACTAATACTAATACTAATACTAATACTACTACTACTAATAATAATAATAATAACTTATACACTTATTTACATGCAAAACAATATTTTTTATATGAATTTGTAAACTACAAGGCATGCTGGGTAAATACCTGTGTACCCCAGTTGGGATAGGCTCCAGCATACCTGTGACAATTAGTGAGTATAATAATAATAATAATAATAATAATAATAATAATAATAATAATAATAATAATAATAATAATAATAATAATAATAATAATAATAATAATAATAATAATAATCTAACTGCACCACATGGACTATCTGAGTATCAAAATAAAATCTTATACACTTTATTTATTTGGAAAACAATATTTTTATATGAATTTGTAACCTACAAGGCATGCTGGGTAAATACCTGTTGGGGAAGCATGTGTGAGGGTTTCCCAGTATGCCTTGCGGGTTATAATTCATTCATTCATTTTCTACCGCTTTTTCCTCACGAGGGTCGCGGGGGGTGCTGGAGCCTATCCCAGCTGTCTTCGGGCGAGAGGCGGGGTACACCCTGGACTGGTCGCCAGCCAATCACAGGGCACATATAGACAAACAACCATTCACACTCACATTCATACCTATGGACAATTTGGAGTCGCCAATTAACCTAGCATGTTTTTGGAATGTGGGAGGAAACTGGAGTACCCGGAGAAAACGCACGCGTGCACGGGGAGAACATGCAAACTCCACACAGAGATGGCCGAGGGTGGGAATTGAACCCTGGTCTCCTAGCTGTGAGGTCTGTGCGCTAAGCGGGTTATAATATTTTAGAAAATTATTTTTGCATGTATATATGTAATTCTATTTCAATACCTGCATAGTTTGTGTGGTACAGTTACATTGTGTGTTATTTTGGGTTGCACCTTGAGCAAGGCAGGCATTCGTGTTGATCTGTTATTCTTTATGAAGATTTAGGTCCAAAATGGGTCCAACTATGCGGTGCTGTGCTTTTTCCTTGATCTGTAAGCCACAAAAGCAGACTGAAGTGTTATCACAGTGACTTTCAGACTGTTACTGCATGTGTGCAAAGGTACATCTAAGAATCTAAGCCCATATTTGCTCTTATTTGTTGCGTGTGTCTCCCTGCCTGCTAGTGTGTGTTCACCTGCAACCAAGGCTATTCATCAGCGTGAGTTGAGCTCATTGAGGGCGGGTCTGACAGGGATTGGTGAGTCTATGGACTTTGAGTCCATTTCAAATCCAAGCTAAATCCCTCAAATGTCTGAAAATATCCACTTTACGTGACATGTCCATATTCACGTTTGAGTCATGGAAACTTTACAAGTCTGGAGTTGAGATCAAAGATGAAGTATTCTACTAAAATGCAGCTGCAGCTCTTTGTGTTGCTGGGTTAGTTGGTTGAGTGTCAGTTCAAGATTCATTGTGTGTGCGCTACCTCGGTGGTACAGTGGACAGTGCATTCGATCATCCATGGAAGCATGTCGTAACTGGTACACATTTTTGTCATTTGTCTCAAATTGATGTTCACATACTTGGCATGATATCACATTTCCTGGTGGAAAATGAGCAAATCAAATGATTGGAATTGTAACTTAATATTCAGGACAACCTATGTGGTCTCACCCAACCAGGGGTGGACTGGGACAAAAATTTTGCCGTGGACTTTTTGGTCCTTTCCTTTCATTTTAGGTGAAACTCTTCTATCACACATTGGAATACAAAACCAGCCATGTTGTTTGGTCTAGAGCAGGGGTCTCAAACACGTGGACACTAGTTTGAGGCCCCCGCCTTGATATGAAAGTTTAATGTTAGTGCGTCCCGCACAAGTTTGATATGGATGCTGTATGGTATCATGTACCCAGAAAAAATTATTACGTTTGATTAATGTTCATGTTAAAGGTTAAATAACTGTTAATAGTTAACCTCCCTATCTGTGTGGAAGTGGTAAGTTTTTGGCTATTTAAGTTTAAAGGATATAACTTGAAGGCTACCGTTTAGGTCGCTAGCTCTCTAGTTTGTGAGTTAGCATGTGTCTCAAGACCCTGCAGTTGCGCAATATGTTGTAAATAAAAAGAGTATAAATGTGACTATAGTCGTGTTTTGTCATGTCTACAGGGCTCTAATAATGCTTTGTTCATTTTAATCTGAAAAAAATAATTTGTTTACCCACCAACTATATGTGGTTTCTTAAGTTTTTATTATTTGTCGTTTTATTATTATTATTATATTTATTTATTACTGATTGATTGATTTTCTTTATTCTTGATTTGTTTATTTATTTTTCATCTTATTTTGTGCAGAAAAATAAAAATTAAGATAGTTGAGAACAGTGGAATGTTTTATCAGAGCTTTTCTTCTAGAAAATCAAAACCAAAGCAAAGTGTATCAATTTTTCTGTTTTTAATAAATTTTATTTTTTTTTTTTGGAAAACCTGATGCGGCCCAGTCTCGCCCAGACCCTAACTCCAGTGGCCCCCAAGTAAATTGAGTTTGAGACCCATGGTCTAGAGACAGTGCCACTGAGGAAAAGACAGGAAGCAGAACTGGAGGTACCAGAGATAAGGATGCTGAGGTTCTCATTGGGAGTGACCAGGATGGATAGGATCAGGACGGAGTACATCAGAGGAACATTACATGTTTGAGGCCTTGGAGATAAAGTCAGAGAGGCCAGACTGAGATGGTTGGGACATGTCCAGATAGTGAACATATTGGTAGAAGGATGCTGCGTTTAGAGCTGCCAGGTAGGAGAAGTAGAGGAAGACCAAAGAGGAGGTTTATGGATGTAGTAAAGGAGAACATGAAGGTAGTTGCTGTGAGAAGACAGGGTTGCATGGAGGAGATTGATTTGCTGTGGCGACCCCTTAAGGGAAAAGCCAAAAGACAAAGAAGTAGAAGTCTCCAACAAGAAAACAACCTTCACTGCTGAAGTGATGCACAAGCCCATGCAGCGGTGCACTACAAAGTGGCAGTGAATCCTGCAGCATCACATTCCAAAAACATGGCTGAAATACCACACAGGCACACATACCACAAACAAGCCGCAACATTAACCACTGCACATTCACAACAACTGTGATAACAAATCTCATCAGACAGAGAAAGTAACATTTTTTTTATCAGCTATCTCATTTAAAAAGAAGAAGTTTCACCATAAATTCAACTTGTCAGTGAAGAAGTATAAAAATATTTAATTAGGACTTTAAGGTGGCCTAGCCATGCAAGTTAGGAAAGAAACACTTGAACTGTACAGCTCAGCCTTGCTGTCGACTAGCTCGAGTACCTATGCAGAATGTTTGGCATGATTGCACTGAAGGAATTGGTAGTCATGTGGCACGAAGAGGAAAACTTGCAGGGTTTCATTCCAGCCAAACATCACAACAGGTTATATCAACTCATCTTACGTGTGTGCTTGTGTGTGGAAAACTTGCCGTTCTGACAGCATACAGTATTTTCAGCGGAACCTCGGTTAACGTTCGCCCCAGTTAGCATGTGTTTTGGTTAAGGTAAAAAAATTCATCAAATTTTTACCTCGGAAATTGTAGAGTTAATTCCAGAGTTAATTCCACTTTGAACATGAAATGAAAGTGATGTAATTGGTAGATAAAAACCTACTTATAGTACTCATTACGAAACATCAGCATACAGTATTTTCACTTAAATATAAATACAGTGGAACCTTGGTTAACGTTCGCCCCAGTTAGCGTGTGTTTTGGTTTAAGGTAAAAAAAATCATCACATTTTTATCTTGGTTTGCGTTAATTCTCCAGTTATCGTACTATATGACGTGCACCTTGTTGTGTTGTTAATATTTTAATGTCTTGAAAACAATTCTAAATGCATATACATGACAAATGAAATTGTAGAGTTAATTCCAGAGTTAATTCCACTTTGAACATGGAATGAAAGTGATGTAATTGGCAGATAAAAACCTACTTATAGTACTCATTACGAAACATCAGCATACAGTATTTTCACTTAAATATAAATACACTGGAACCTCGGTTAACGTTCGCCCCAGTTAGCATGTGTTTTGGTTAAGGTAAAAAAAAAATCATCACATTTTCACCTCGGTTTGCATGCATGCTCCAGTTATTGTACTACATGACGTGCACCTTGTTGTGTTGTTAATATCTTAATGTCTTGAAAACAATTCTAAATGCATATACATGACAAATGAAATTGTAGAGTTAATTCCAGAGTTAATTCCACTTTGAACATGGAATGAAAGTGATGTAATTGGCAGATAAAAACCTACTTATAGTACTCATTACGAAACATCAGCATACAGTATTTTCACTTAAATATAAATACACTGGAACCTCGGTTAACGTTCGCCCCAGTTAGCATGTGTTTTGGTTAAGGTAAAAAAAAAAATCATCACATTTTTACCTCGGTTTGCATGCATGCTCCAGTTATCGTACTACATGACGTGCACCTTGTTGTGTTGTTAATATCTTAATGTCTTGAAAACAATTCTAAATGCATATACATGACAAATGAAATTGTAGAGTTAATTCCAGAGTTAATTCCACTTTGAACATGGAATGAAAGTTATGTAATTGGCAGATAAAAACCTACTTATAGTACTCATTATGAAACATCTGTTCTGCTTAGTATATCTGCGACAGTTATGCACTAAAAACTATGACATTTCATGATAATTCAGTGTTAGTGGCATTACCGGACTGGTCATTGTTACCTTCTGTGAATACATCATCAACTGTTTCATAGGCTGAATTTGTTCACAATTCAGAATCTGATGAATTACTGCACAAACTTTGACATTACAGTGAGACTTGACTATACTGTAAATGACGTGATGGCGTGAACTCATTGTGTAGCCATTAAAACATTCACACCTTGTGATTTGTGAGAGAAGTTTAGTTTTCTAATACTAAATCCTCTAGGTAGATTTTCCATTCAGAGCAAAGCCCATGAATCACTTCCAGCAGTAATATTCGTGTTATCTGCAACTATCTGACAAGTCCTTGTGAATTATAGTTATAGTGAGTTATATTTTACACATTCATTTTTACGTGGCTTCAAGCATGAGGGAAGGAGAGAGGAACGATAGATGGCCGGTGCAAATGTTTCAGCTTAAGGTCAGCTGATGCTGAACATAAACCACATTAGGGAGACTTGCACAAGTTCATGAGACCTAAGAGTTCTACCATAAATTCCATTTAATAAACTCATTGTGAAATTGGATGAATGAATGAATGGATGAATGGATGGATGGATGGATGGATGGATGTTGTGGCCAGGGAGTACATGACAACATGACGTATCTCCTGTGGTGGAGAAATACTTGGAATTAGGTTTATAGTTTTGTTTATGTTGTGGTGTAGGGGCTGCATGGCGGTCGAGTGGTTAGCGCGCAGACCTCACAGCTAGGAGACGTGGGTTCAATTCCATCCTCGGCCATCTCTGTGTGGAGTTTGCATGTTCTCCCCGTGCATGTGTGGGTTTTCTCCGGGTACTTCGGTTTCCTCCCACATTCCAAAAACATGCCAGGTTAATTGGCGATTCCAAATTTTCCATAGGTATGAATGTGAGTGTGAATGGTTGTTTGTCTATATGTGCCCTGTGATTGGCTGGCGACCGTCACAACGGCAAAACATTTGTATTAAAGTGACATTTATGCTTTAAATGTATCTTTTTATTTTACCCGTTTTTTGTTGGAAACTGATATTTTCCTGAAACTTACCTATGTTCTGCTGCTGGTTACTAATGAAATAGAAAAGATAGAAACTTTCTGATAGGTAGCTACTAGATTGCATGTTTATATTGCCATAGAACACAATATTCTGTGTGCCTTGAAAAATTGTCTAAAATGGTTGGTACTGATGGGGTTGTCTTTTGAAAAATGGCTGGGATTGAATGAGCTAAACATTAGTATGGCACGCTGTACTATCACACGCTGTATACTTCTGCCCAACATGAGGCAAATACTGCATTCTTGTCCTCCGCGTCGTACATAGTACGTATTCTGCAACTATAGTCTTGTATTTAGGATCAACGTTAAGAGCCTTGTTGTTCAGACGTGTCATCAGAATACTTTGTTCCTGTTACCCAAAAAGACTAATGACCTATGACTTATGAGTACTCATCCCCTGTAAAAGGATATACTGGTTGTTTGCAGAAGGAATCTGATGATCAACACAACACACAAGGTTAGATCTCAGGAACTGTGAAATCATCACATTCTATTATGTAATATTCTATATTGATAGATTAACTATCTGACTATGGAGATTTGTTGTTTTATTTGTAAAAAACATTCATTCATTCATTTTCTACCGCTTAACCTCACGAGGGTCACGGGGGGTGCTGGAGCCTATCCCAGCTGTCTTGGGGCAAGAGGCGGGGTACACCCTGGACTGGTAGCCAGCCAATCACAGGGCACATATAGGCAAACAACCATTCACACTCACATTCATACCTATGGACAATTTGGAGTGGCTAATTAACCTAGCATGTTTTTGGAATGTGGGAGAAAACCCACGCATGCATGGGGAGAACATGCAAACTCCACACAGAGATGGCCGAGGGGGGAATTGAACTCGGGTCTCCTAGCTGTGAGGTCTGCACGCTAACCACTAGACCACCGTGCAGCTCTTGTAAAAAAACATTTAAAAAAATTTCAAATGGTAAAAACACAAATGTTATACTACTCAAGGTCCTCATATTGGGATAGGATAGCAGGAATTATATTTTCTGGTATTCAAGTATCCCAATAGTATCCCAATTTCCCTGCAAGGGATCCTCTGGTGTATCTGTATTTGAGATTTACTGGTCCACTGGGTCTCATCCGGCTTTCTGCAGGTTAAACTGGTGTCCCATGCAACCCCAAAGTGTTCAAGGGAAGCTGTTGGCAGCACGTTGCTCCCCTCAACGTGCTTTTCCACCATCCCCCAACATCTCAGGAGGTCCACCCAGGCCTGGCAGCCCGTCAAAGACGCCCTTTTTCAAACACATCCCCTGGGAAGCAGACCCCCCATATTTATGCAAAGTGAAGCCCTAACTGTAGTATCAGTTTACAAGCTAAATTCTTCTTGAGCCCATTAGCAACTGCAGTTAATTGTAAGTCAAGCAGAGGTGAATGTGACTGAAGAATTTTTTTGAGGACACACTGGGATCGGGGGGGAGGGGAAGTGGGACGTGGAAAGCTTACATCATTACTTTTTTTAAATAGGTGGACCTCCCACATTACGGTAAATATCCTCTTTGTTGAGCTTTGTGCAGGGATTTGCCCTAATACAGTAGAAGATCACAGCACTGACTCACACGTTGTCAGAGGCTGTTTTGTCAGCTAGTCGGTGTCAGTTCTGTAGTTTACGCAATTGACCAGCAAAAATGAACCACATTGTCAGATGGGCAAAGACACAGCGTTACTGGATGAACGCTACCATTTTTTTTTAGAGTCGTAGTTTTTTGTGTCTGCTACAAAAAATATCATAACGGTGTTGATTAATTAAGAGGGGATGTAAAGCGATGTGAGTCGGATGAACAGAGACAGCATCAGGCCTCGTGGCTCTAAGCTTACTTTATTGAATTCTCTGTTGTCTTTACAAGGCTCAGGCTAAGACAGGGCAAACAGGTGCTGGTCTGAAGTGAGATGATCATTAGGACTTTCCCTTTGACCCAAGAGGAAGCTTGGACAGCTGCAGTGTCTTTCTGTGGATAAGGACCGACTGGATGGACGGAGTTCATCTGGTCACAGTCAAAGGTGGGCTATAGGAATAAAACTATGATTTTTGATTATGACCCAACATGTACATCATTTGGATAACTTTCAAATTCAGTTTTATTGACAAGAAAGAAACTAACTTTCAGAAAAAACATACCTCTTAACTGTGTTCAGTGGCTGTAAACTGAAATTCTGAGCATGACCACAATACTAGGACTCATATTTATTTGTGTATTTTTAACTATACTGTGTAATATAAATGCTGGAGTTATTCAGCTAAAATTCCAAGGTTGTGAAATATTCACAGGATGACCTGCTTTATGCATCTGTAGTGCATACATTGTGGTTTGGATTGAAGTGGTGAATCCCACAATTGGGAAAAACGGACGGTGTATTTATTACCTGGACCTTCAGTGGTGACTTTGCCAGATTTTTTCTTGGGCCAGTATTCTTAAAAAAATGTATGCTACCATTCACTCTGACCTGGATACAAATCAGCGTCCCCTGTGCCTCGTGCTGGCATCATTAACCATGGCGTCATTCAGCCACGTAAACAAAAAGCCAAACTGTAACACAATACACTAGACATAATAGCCCGGTTATTAATGAAGTAAGACACCCACTTAATCCTTTCTTTCCTAATACATTGTCACTGATAAAATACACCTATTCACCAGAGATAGATATATTTTTTTTCATTAAAATTTAAGTATCAGAAAAACAATGGCAAAATACGGGAGTTTCCCAGGAAACCAGAAACTAAAACAACAATACCAATGTCACTGAAAAGTTCAAATTATTATTATCTTTGTTTGGATAGAACTAAATAAACATTTTGGCATTAAAATGTACAATACAAACATTTTAGAATGCTACTGACAAGCAAAGCTCTTCCTGGTATTAAAGAGCTGATATTTTTTCCACCATCAACATCATCCATTATGGGAACCAGCATGGTAACAATGATTCTCAGTAGGAATCAGTGAGTATACTACTATGTGTACCTGTATCTGTATGGGTGCGGTATAATGAAAAGTTTGCAACGTACACACTATAACACAGGGGTCTCAAACACGCGGCCCGCGGGCCATATGTGGCCCGCAGGACACCAGTTTGAGGCCCCCGCCTTGATATGAAAGTTTAATGTTAGTGCGGCCCTGGATATGGATGCTGTATGGTATCATGTACCCAGAAAAAATTATTACGTTTGATTAATGTTCATGTTAAAGGTTAAATAACTGTTAATAGTTATCCTCCCTATTCGTGTGGAAGTGGTAAGTTTTTGGCTATTTAATTTTAAAGGAAATAACTTGAAGGCTACCGTTTAGGTCGCTAGATTTGCGAGATTTGCGAGTTAGCATGTGTCTCAAGACCCTGCAGTTGCGCAATATGTTGTAAATAAAAAGAGTATAAATGTGACTATAGTCGTGTTTTGTCATGTCTACAGGGCTCTAATAATGCTTTGTTCATTTTAATCTGAAAAAAATAATTTGTCTACCCACCAACTATATGTGGTTTCTTAAGTTTTTATTATTATCCATTTTCCTCCGCTTATCCGGGTCCAGGTCGCGGGGGCAGTAGTCTTAGTAGGGAAGCCCAGACTTCCCGGTCCCCTGCCACCTCCTCCAGCTCCATCGGGAGGACACCAAGGCGTTCCCAGGCCAGCTGTGAGATATAATCCCTTCAGCGTGACCAAGGAACACCTCACCAGGGAGGCGTCCGGGAGGCATCCGGACTAGATGCCCGACCGAGACACCTCAACTGACTCCTCTCGATGTGAAGGAGAAGCGGCTCTACTCTGAGCCCCTCCCGGATCACTGAGCTCCTCACCCTATCTCTTAGGGTGAGTCCAGCTACCCTACGGAGGAAACTCATTTAATCCGCCTGAATCCGTGATCTCATTCTTTCAGACATGACCCAAAGCTCATGACCATAGGTGAGGGTGGGAACATAGATCGACCGGTAAATTGAGAGCTTTGCCCTCAGCTCTCTTTTCACCACGACGGTCCGGTACAGCGACCGCATTACTGCCGAGGCTGCGCCGATCCGTCTGTCGACCTCACGCTCCCACTTTCCCTCACTCGTGAACAAGACCTCGAGATACTCGTGAACAGGACCTCATTCCCAACCCGGAGATTTCAGTGGCCCTCTGATAAAACATCTAAACATTTTGACCTGCAGTGCTTACACAATGCCAATGGGATGATGCATTTATATGAGAAAGGAATTTAGTTTTGACGCGTAAGTGAACTGTTTTGGGAGAGATATAAGCTTTTGCAGGTGAACTGCGGTGTTGTGCTGAACCATCCAGGTTATTTTGGCAAAAGCACCAAGAGTGTTGAGAATGTCTGGTCAGTCAAAACAATCGAAAAGGATCTTTGCAATTTGGAGGTATTGAGTATTTATTTGGGGTGGCACGGCGGACTAGTGGTTAGCACACAGACCTCACAGCTAGGAGACCAGGGTTCAATTCCAACCTCGGCCATCTCTCCCACATTCCAAAAATATGCTAGGTTAATTAGCGACTCCAAATTGTCCATAGGTATAAATGTGAGTGTGAATGGTTGTTTGTCTATATGTGCCCTGTGATTGGCTGGCGACCAGTCCAGGGTGTACCCCGCCTCTTGCCCGAAGACTGATGGGATAGGCTCCAGCACCCCCCGCGACCCTTGTGAGGAAAAAGCGGTAGAAAATGAATGAATGAGTATTTATTTGAGAAAGAAATTGAGTTTTGGCACATAAGTGAACTGTTTTGGGAGAGATGTGTGGTTCGAGAAATGGACCAAACCAATGGAAAAAACTATAACATGCAAAATGAAATATTTCATGTTGTCTAACAAGTTTCTACCATAGACAAAAAAAAGTAACAGGGTAAAATTTCAATACCATAATTCACTCCTCAATCTTTCCATCTGTCTCCCGGGCTTAAGGTGTGTTGTGGCATGCACGGTGTGGGAAATCACACTTTGGCCATCTGCCAAGACACTCGAACAAAGAATTGACGCACTGCCCTGTGGGTTTTTCCTGCCCGTCTTTACACCATTGAGCATGGAAGCTTCGCAGCCAAGAATGATTACATGTCATCTTCACAACACCCTTCTCTGCCAACTGCTACTAAAACATCAGGGTAGCAGCAGACTTGGATGGGAGGGGGCTGGTCAACAAAACACAAAAAAATCGATTCTCTACGTATGAACTTGATTGTTTTGAAATGATAATTTGAATGCAGAATGTTATTTTATAGCGGTGACAAATTCAGATATTTAGTTCGGCTTTGGATGAGCGCTACAAGGCTATTTGCCAAGTTGCTGACTGGGAGCCAGGCTTTGATTGACGGCTGCACCTGACCAAGCACAATTCCTGAGATCAGCCACCGTCACCAGCAGACGCAGCTGTCAACCAATGAAAACGACTTTTTATGTAGAACAACCCACTCTTATGACCAATGATCCAATGGTAACAACTTTCTGCAAGCCCGTCTACGCATTTCCATCCTTCCTATAAGCCACTGTAATAAGATGATGAAGGATGTGGTATCTCACAGCAGGACGGCCACACACACATTAGGAGTGCTGAGGGTTTAGACTGTTTCAAGAATCCGAGAGGGTCATCTGACCCCATAGTGTAATGTTGTGTTGTCTATTTTCTTACTGTCTGCATCTAAGCCTGGCTCATTAAGTGTTACATGGAGTTACTTTGGAGGATTGTGTTTCTGTATTTCTTGGAGACGACATCCATTTACAAAATTCATACAGATTTCTATAAACAAATATTCATATTTTAAAGCCGAGCTTAAAGCTGTACATTATTTAAATTCTGAAATTGATTTGGATTGATCAGAAGTTGCTGTATGTATTGTTTATTATTCAGCTACATGTGTACGTATGTGTGTAAGTGATCCTTAAGACTTTATTCTTTAATTATTTATATATATTATAATTAATTCATATAAATGAGCTGTGTGAAGTTGGTGATTCATGCAAACATGGCAATAAACATAACAATAAGTCAGACCCTCAAACAATGCACAATTCAAGAAACAATACAAACAGTTGATGTTTGCTAAATACAAGGATGAAGAGTCTTGAACCAGTCATGATGTGCTATATATATCACTATATTGACACTTACTATGGTACCCATTATGTCATTGGATGCTCATATCACCTCCTACTTCGGTACGTGACAAAAAATTAAATAAAAGTAAAATAAAGTAAAAAAACTTAAATTATATTAGGAAAAGGAAAAGCAGGAAGTGAACAAATGTAACAGTTACTGATTGTAAAAGTACCAGATGGAGGGGTAGGATTTAATAAGCTTTGCTTCTTCCTACTCCTTTTGGACATGTGGAACTGTGAACTGATTATGTGATCACTCAATTGTAATCTGATGCATGTTCAAATGAAATAAAACCATTAGCATTAGCATTAGCATTAGCATTAGCATTACCATATTCTGTCAGTCTTGTTGACAGTATTTTTCCTCAAAAGCACCGCATTCGGTACTACAAGCAACCAAAACAAGTAGTCAAACAACCCCCACCATCAGTAACTGATGCACGATCGTGCCCGCTGTCTTGAAAAAAAATGCACCGTGTAGTTACGAAAAACAAGTTTGCAAGGTGCATACTGCAACGTATTGAGAGGGGTGTAATATTTTAGCACGCTCATGTCAGCCATACATGCAGGATGCTTGATGCCGCACTTGTGCTCCAATGCAAGCGTACCTAAGGTTGTGGTCAGTCAATGCAGGTTACCGTTACCACTGTCTGTGCACGGCTAACTGAAATTTAACAAAAAAACTTATATTCTATGTAGCACAGCTATTTTATGATGACTTCATGGAATAATGCAAAAAGTCATTTCAAGGGGGGAAAAAATGGTTGCGTTACCACAATTCAGTTGTTGATGTTATTGTTCAGTTGTTGTCTGTGCAGCACTGTGCACCACACATGTTACGGAACAAGTTAACCAAGTAACTTTAGATCCAAAACCAAAATAGCGGTGAGCTGAAGAAAACCTAATAAAGTGGGAGCGGCGGTCATTGTGTACGACCAATAACAGAGCATGAAGAGTGAATACATAATGAGTATTTTCCTTAAACACAAATATGGATAATGATGAAATGTACTAGTTTCATACTCATTATCCACATTGCTCGTTATAAACGACTATCCGGCTCATCCCTACTGATTAGTGAGGCATGTTCCAAAATAACGACCCCAGTGCCAGTGCACTATTACTCTGCTCACCGGCCATGACTGTTCACTGAAAGATTTGAAACTTTGCTTAGTCTGTTTTCCAGTGTTCCGTTCTGTTGCCACACTGTCCACTTACCTTACATCTGAGGGATGTTTTTGAGTCCAGTTGTGCCAAATGAATAAACCAGAGATGTTCAAGTCTGGCCTGCATGCTAATTGCCTTCCCTCAGCAATGTTCCGACAAGACCACCCATTGTAAGGAGCGTGCATTTCAATAAAGCGTGTCATTATCTCTCCGTCTGTGATGTGCTACTGCACCACTAAAAGATAAAAGTTATAATGCCCTCCATGATTTCTTTAAGGCAACATGCTTGATGTTGTGAACACTGGTGGATATAAGCTTTTATTTTGAAAGGCATGCACCTTTTTTGTTTCCTTGTTTACACAGTATATATTTAGACGACTTTTCTAAGTCTGCCCTTGCCTGTTTTGCAGGCATAGAGAAGATTTGCGGGATAATGCATGAATGGATGTAGGCGGTGCTTCATGAAAAGATTTTCCTCCTTCTCTGGCCAAATACTCTTTGGTCCTGGGTCACCCCCCCCTCCCCCTGTGCCAAGGATTCCTGAGAGGGGTCTGAGTTAAACCAACAACTGGGCTACTTGATGAAAGGGACAAGAAGCCGGGGGGGAGGCATAAACTCAACATCATCTTACTATCCTGATGACTTTATCCATGGTTTCCCTTTTCTTTGGTCCACTAAACGCCTCCAAAATATAAAGCTCACCATAGGGTGCTGATGTTCTTATACATGAGTTATACTGAGTAGAACTCATGGCATTTAACAGTGGATGCATCTTAGCATAAAAGAGCGGTAATATTTTAATATACATAGAAAAAGAACCATGGAAAAATACAATGACATCAATATTACTGTATTATTTAATGTGGCCGAGCTGAAAGTTACTCCAGGAACTCTTTATAGGGAAGTCTCGCATTCACCTCCCATTTTGAGTGACCCAAAACTTGACTGCCAACTGTGAAAATCAGGGAGTGGCTCGGTGTAGGGAAGGCTTATCTCTTGCTGTTGTAGTATGACATGAATGTGTTTCATACGGAGACAGGGGGACTATTACAGGAAGTGGCGGGGTGGTGCATTTGGGACCTGGTCCTTCAGTGGGCCGGGCAGAAAAACAAAGAAAAAAAAACAAACAATGATGGTAAATAGTTGCCAAACCACTAAAGTCTCTTTCGCACTGTACCATGCGTAAGATAGCCGCAATCGCTGTTAGATTGCTGCGATAATAATATACAGTAAGTACCCTTATTTTCAAATACTGTCCCTGAGATGCCTGACTTACATTACTGCTAGTAGCTAGTGCTCAAATTAGTTTTTACAAGTGTAAATATAATATTCATTCATTCATTTTTTTACCGCTTTTCCTCACGAGGGTCGCGGGGGTGCTGGAGCCTATCCCAGCTGTCTTCAGGCGAGAGGCGGGGTACACTCTGGACTGATCGCCAGCCAATCACAGGGCACATATAGACAAACAACCATTCACACTCACATTCATACCTATGGACAATTTGGAGTCGCCAATTAACCTAGCATGTTTTTGGAATGTGGGAAAACCCACGCATGCATGGGGAGAACATGCAAACTCCACACAGTCATGGCCGAGGGTGGAATCGAACCCTGGTCCTCCTAGCTGTGAGGTTTGCACGCTAACCACTCGTCCGCCGTGCCGCTCAAAAACACATCTACTCACCAAATTTCCTCGCCGGTCAGCCATTGTGGGTGTAAAACAGCTTGCTGTAATAAACCAATCAGAGAATGGAAAAGTTCTAATATCACTGTGGGTTGACTAGCTGGCCCTGAGTGGTGAATGTGAAGTCTGATTGTCTAAAAAAAAAAAAAAAAAAATTAAAAATGCATGATTACAGGCATCATCCAATGAATGTAAAAATGACCATTATAACCACAGTCAAGGTTACTGGAGTTCAATGTTGCAAAAAGTGAAAGCACATTGACCACCCAGTATTTCAACATGGCTGCAGGGAACAACACACCCTGTGAAAACGACACATGATAAGAAATTAAAAGACATAAATATCAGACAAATAGTTGATTTTTAGCCACTACATCGTTTCCCATGAAAGCAGCAGCCACAAACACACATCCGTGTACTGAGACGTAGTATTTGTTTTCCTTCAAGCACACCGCCATATTGTACGAGGCCCCGCTAAGTGAGCCATGACAGAAAAGACATTTGATTTTATTTCTCTGATCAGAGGTCTCGACTTGATTTTATTTTTGCATATGGAAGTCATCAAAACTGAATGGCATGTTAATGCGAGGATTGCTCAGCTGGAAAGTTGTTTTCAAATTCTAGGCTATTGAAGAAGCATGATGTAACAAAATACCCGCCGGGGCTGCACCATGAAGTCTCAAAAGCTTTTGCCCGTGGAGCAGAGTGCAGTAAAGCCTCAAAGAATAGGCCTGCATCTCCGTTGCTCAGATAAGGATCAAGACATGATTGTACTGGGAGATTTGTAGCATTAGCATGTGGACCCACAACTGGCCCTTGTGTCAACCTGAGCTCAGAGGGAAGAGTCTTTGTGTATTGAAGGCGGCAAAATTAGCGCATTTATCTTCATTTACTGTGTCATTAATTAATTAATTAATTATTGTCACAGACGTAGTGCCCATGAGACATTTTTTTTCTGAACGAGAAATCTTGTCATGTTTTTAACTGGCAAGGTCTTGTGACACCCTGAGTAGTATATTTTATATTCATTCATTCATTTTCTACCGCTTTTTCCTCACGAGGGTCGCAGGGGGTGCTGGAGCCTATATCCCAGCTGTCTTTGGGCGAGAGTACACCCTGGACTGGTGGCCAGTCAATCACAGGGCACATATAGAAAAACAACCATTCATTCATTGAATTCAAGAAATAACTCATGGCAAAACATGAATGTGGTGCAGCCTTTTTTCTTTTACATTTTATTCATTCATTCATTTTCTACCGCTTTTCCTCATGAGGGTAGCGGGGGGTGCTGGAGCCTATCCCAGCTGTCTTCGGGCGAGAGGCGGGGTACACCCTGGACTGGTGGCCAGCCAATCACAGGGCACATATAGACAAACAACCATTCACACTCACATTCATATCTATGGACAATTTGGAGTCGCCAATTAACCTAGCATGTTTTTGGAATGTGGGAGGAAACCGGAGTACCCGGAGAAAACCCACGCATGCACGGGGAGAACATGCAAACTCCACACAGAGATGACCGAGAGTGGAATTGAACTCAGGTCTCCTAGCTGTGAGGTCTGCGCACTAACCACTCGACCGCCGTGCAGCCCGTATATCACATATATTATATTCTATATAGTATGAATGTGGCGTGAATGTCTGTATGTGCCCTGTGATTGGCTGGCGACCAGTCCAGGGTGTATCCCGCCTCTCGCCTGAAGACAGCTGGGATAGGCTCCAGCACCCCCGCGACCCTCGTGAGGATAAGCGGTAGAAAATGAATACATTAATATTATATATAGTATGAATGTAGAAATGTAGAAGGAAAAAGACTGCACCACCTTCATGTTTTGCCATGAGTTATTTCTTCAATTCAATAAATGAATGGTTGTTTGTCTATATGTGCCCTGTGATTGGCTGGCGACCAGTCCAGGGTGTATACCACCTCTCGCCTGAAGACAGCTGGGATAGGCTCCAGCACCCCCGCGACCCAATTGAGGATAAGTGGTAGAAAATGGATGGATGAATATAGTATTGTATAGTATATTTAGCATCGTAATAATTAAAGGTACATATGCGGTACAGATGCGGGCTATGCCAGTCTAAACACATTACTGTAACCCAGAGGTAGGGAACCTATGGCTCGGGAGCCAGGTAGGGCTCTTTTGATGACTGTATCTGGCTCTCAAGCATTTCTTACCACAATAAAAATGTTTGTTTGCTAACATTTTAAAGTAAACATCACAGAAATGACTGTTAAAAATATTAAAAATCAACAACTTTCTTATGCATTTTAATTTGTCCATCTATTTTCTACTGCAATACGGCCGACCATATCCATCTTTCCTGATGATATTTTCCAGGTCAAACACCAAAACTTGATTATTACTGGGTAATGCTGTAGTCTACCTCGGTCATTGAGATGTCAAAAAAACATGTAAATGTAAACTTTCCTCCTTTAGTCAAATAGCTAAAGCTGCAGAACCAAGCCTTCTGGCAAAGATGGCCAAAAGAATGAAATATACGGAGTACAGTGCAAAACCATGCAGCAGCAGAAGTTGTATTAATGGCAACAAGTATTTGATTTATTATTAGACACTGCGCTGCTCAGGAAAGTGTGCTGGCCACACCCCATTGGCGTGGGGTAGTGTGCCTGGTCTACGTAATTAGAGCCCATTATATCTAAAACTGTTGGTCTTACATAAAAATGCACACATTTTATTGCATTCAATGTTTAAAAAAATGTATATGGCTCTCACAGATACACATTTTAAAATATCTGGCCTTCATGGCTCTCTTCGCCAAAAAGGTTCCCGACCCCTGCTGTAACCCTACTGCATGAACTTCCCTCGTGAACACAACAACATTGTGTATTCAAGTGTATTCTGTCTCAGAGTACAAAATGATTTCCTGCTTTCATACCTGTCTTTCTCTATATTGATGTTCATTGGAATATTTCACAGGTGACTCATGACATCACTCCCATTGTACCGATTCACAACACGATCGCGATAGTGTGGAAGTCACCTGACTAGATGAGTGACAGCTCCTACTGGCAAGAGTGTAATCAATCTGAAGAAAAGGCGTGCTAGTCTTCTGACAGCTGTGATAGATTGGGGAAGTTGCTCAAGATGACTGCGTTTGCCAGGTTGAAGTTATGTCTGTCACTTGGAATGCATGAAAAGAGCCAGTGACAGTGAACTGTACATTTGATTGATAACACAGGTGCTAATGGCTATTTGTCGCTGCATCTGGAATGTGTCGGTCGTGCAGCACAATGGTTATTTAATATTTGTCTTGTCTGAAGTGGTGCAAAGACAGGTGAATGTTTTTTTTTTTTCCATACGGTATATTCATGATGCAAATGTGCACTGATCTTTGTGTTGTAACCCAGACGTATTCGTAGTACGTCTTATGAAAGTACGCTGCAAAGACACAAAAGTAATATAAGCACGTCTCCTTTTCTTTGTCAGTCTAAAAATAGTCCTCTCTCATGACTCCATGTGCATGGAAGCTTTATTTGATTTATGACTTTTTATGATACGCCTCTGGTGGTGTTGGGTGCACGGGAGGGGGGGAACATGGATGGACGGTTGGGATGGGTTCCAGCAAGGCACTATGCTCTCTGCCAAAGTTAACAAGGAGTTGAGTTATCACACCATCTGTCGTCTGTAAGATGTGACTCATGACTATTGGATAACCGCCAGCGCCTAACCTGCTGGCTGTGTGCTTGTTTGACTCTTTCTCAACACCTTACAAAATTAAATATATTTAAAGAGAGACACCTGAGATATGCCCTTTTGTGTAAGCATAAAATGCGGGATTACGGTGAGCTCATGTTCCAAACCTCATACATCAAGGACTTTTTTTTTTCTGCCCTTTAGTTCTGTTTTTATATTTAATATTTAATCAGAAACCATATTTACTGAGGATACTTGTTTGCTCAGCTGTCTCTAATGAGTGCATGCAAATATGCTGGTGGATTTATAGCAGCGTTGATTTTGACAGCAATGTGATGCGTGCGTGTTGCAAAGCAGGATCCCAAGACGTAGAGGCGACATGAGGTAAGTATACTAACTGTCTTTGCAAAAAAAAAAAAATGCACAGGAACAAAAATCTACAGTGCAGATAAAACCCAAAGGCACCATGAAAAAGGTAAGCAAAAAAGGACAAAACAAGAAATAAAGCAAACCACACTGGTGGAGCTACTTAACATGCTGCAGACAAACACGGCGGGATTGAATGGCACGGAGAAAGTAACCAACAGCTAACAATACAACAGGCAGGAAAGTTGGCAGCATGTGGTGTAGAGGCTTGAAAATCCCCGAGTGGCATCCAGTTGCCACAGATGAGCTATGCTGGATAATGAAGATGGGAAAACACAGTAAGTAGATGACAAAGAAAAGCTCATTAAACTCAATAACAAACCTTTGTCACCGCAGGGCCTGACAAAAAGTTTTTAATTTAGTTTTAATCCTTTTGTTTATTATTAAAATGAATGTTCATTTGGTTCATCTAAATTGATTTACATTTAGTCTAGTCTTGACGAGGCAACTAAAATGTAAAAGGAAAAAGGCTGCACCACCTTCATGTTTTGCCATGAGTTATTTCTTGAATTCAATTCAATGAATGACTGGTTGTTTATGTCTATATGTGCCCTGTGATTGGCTGGCGACCAGTCCAGGGTGGACCCTGCCTCTCACCCGAAGACAGCTGGGATAGGCTCCAGCACCCCCGCGACCCTCCTGAGGAAAAGCGGTCGAAAATGAATGAATGAATGAATAAAATGTAAAAGGAAAAAAGGCTGCACCACCTTCATGTTTTGCCATGAGTTATTTCTTAAATTCAACGAATGAATGGTTGTTTGTCTATATGTGCCCTGTGATTGGCTGGCGACCAGTCCAGGGTGGACCAGGGATAGGCTCCAGCACCCCCGCGACCCTCGTGAGGAAAAGCGGTCGAAAATGAATGAATGAATGAAATGTAAAAGGAAAAAGGCTGCACCACCTTCATGTTTTGCCATGAGTTATTTCTTGAACTCAATTAATGAATGGTTGTTTGTCAAGATGTGCCCTGTGATTGGCTGGTGACCAGTCTCTCACCCGAAGACAGCTGGGATAGGCTCCAGCACCCCCGCAACCCTCGTGAGGATAAGCGGTAGAAAATGAATGAATGAATGAAACACGATTGAATTCTATTTAATTCATGGCAAAACATGAAGGTGGTGCAGCCTTTTTTCTTTTATATTGAAACTGGAAAAAAAAACTGCATTGATCTCACTGCCTGGCAACAGTCATGTCTTCAGTAAACGTAAAAGCAACATAGAATGTATATAATAATCATATATAATATAATTTTAGTAATATGTAATCATAGAAAAATTATAATGATAAAAAAATCACCAAAAATATTTAAAAAATCTTGTTTTTTTCCAATAATTGTTTAGTTGTAATATTTGCACGTCTAATTATTTGAGTAAAAGTATAGCCAATAATATAAATTGGAAGGTTAAGTATCTCTTCTGTGAAGGTGCATTCAAAAAAGATGGCATGTGATTCTATTTATAAACTATTTATAAACGTTACAGTTACTATAATTGGCCACCACTTCCCGCTATACTTTGGCCTCGGGAGGATTGTGGTCATTGTTATTTTTACACATTCAGGCTCATGAGAAAATAGGGACTGGTGGATCAATACCAAAGCTTTTCATTTCAACTGCCAAACATCACCCAAATAATGCAGTTTAACCAGAAAAGTACTCATTCATGCAGTACTTCTTCTGCTCTACAGAGGGCAACAAGGATTTTTAATTTTTAATTTTTAATTTTTAATTTTTAATTTTTAATTTTTAATTTTTAATTTTTAATTTTTAATTTTTAATTTTTAATTTTTAATTTTTAATTTTTAATTTTTAATTTAATTTTGACTGTGAGGACGCTCCACTGCTCCACTGTGCTATGACGACAGACCCGTCGGACCCGAGGCTTGCTTGCTCTGGTGCACATGCGTTAATTACGTTAAAAAATGTTACCTAATTAATGAAATAAATTAGTTACTGCCATTAACACGTTATTTTTACAGCCGTGCAGCCACCCTATCACTGCAGCTGACCGTCATTAGTAACATATTCCTCATGGAGTTCAGTGCTGTATAGCCTCTTATTGTCCCATAGGTTTTAGATTACATTTGGGGTAGGATAACTCCCAAAGAGATTAGGATAACTCTCACTTTTTCTTCCTCGCATTTAACCTCCTTGGAAGCTTTGCTGCCACGCACTAATCTACAGTTCTGGTACATACATTCATCATAGTAATGCATATCATATACATTTAGGGACCTTTATGATTTTTGTGAACCATTCGTTTTCTAGAGTGGAATGATAATACATCATTAAAATGCATTAAAAAGAAGAATTAGGTGCAAAAGTGGAATTTATTTTAAATTTACAGATGGTTCAAAATTATACCTACAGGTTGAGACAAAAACATGCAACTCAAAAAGTCAAGTCGATATTTGAGGTTTTAGATTTGTGTGGGTTTTTGTTTGGACTAGAGAAAGGTCCACTGAAGAAAGGACAGGAAGCAGAACAGGAGGTATAGCAGGGATGAGGATGCTGAGGTTCTCATTGGGAGTGACCAGGATGGATAGGATCAGGAAGGAGTACATCAGAGGAACATTACATGTTAGAGGCCTTGGAGATAAAGTCAGAGAGGCCAGACTGAGATGGTTGGAACATGTCCAGATGTCCAGAGGAGAGATAGTGAACATCTTCGTAGAAGGATGCTGCATTTAGAGCTGCCAGGTAGGAGATGTAGAGGAAGACCAAAGAGGAGGTTTATGGATGACATGAAGCAGAACAGGAGGTAGCAGGAATGAGGATGCTGAGGTTCTCATTGGGAGTGACCAGGATGGATAGGATCAGGAAGGAGTACATCAGAGGAACATTACATGTTAGAGGCCTTGGAGATAAAGTCAGAGAGGCCAGACTGAGATGGTTGGGACATGTCCAGATGTCCAGATGTCCAGAAGAGAGATAGTGAATATATTGGTAGAAGGATTCTGCGTTTAGAGCTGCCAGGTAGGAGATGTAGAGGAAGACCAAAAAGGAGGTTTATGGATGACATGAAGCAGAACAGGAGGTAGCAGGGATGAGGATGCTGAGGTTCTCATTGGGAGTGACCAGGATGAATAGGATCAGGAAGGAGTACATCAGAGGGACATTACATGTTAGAGGCCTCGGAGATAAAGGGAGGACATGAGGGTAGTTGGTGTGAGAGATGATTCAAACTTGCAATACAAGCCTGATGTTCCGACGACCAAGTCTGGTGCTTGTGTGTTTCCCTGAACATTACATCCCAACGTCTTTGAATGCTTTATTTTTGTATTTGATTTCATTTAGCCATTTTTTGCTTAAAACTTATTAATATAGGCCCAAAAATAATTAATGTGGTTAGCGCACAGGCCTCACAGCTAGGAGACCCGAGTTCAATTCCACCCTTGGCCATCTCTGTGTGGAGTTTGCATGTTCTCCCCAAGTTTTCTCCGGGTACTCCGGTTTCCTCCCACATTCCAAAAACATGCTAGGTTAATTGGCGACTCCAAATTGTCCATAGGTATGAATGTGAGTGTGAATGGTTGTTTGTCTATATGTGCCTTGTGATTGGCTGGCGACCAGTCCAGGGTGTACCCCGGTAGAAAATGAATGAATGAATAATTAATGTATTCCTGACAAGCTGTGATAAATTGAAGCCGTGGAATTTGAGTCCCAAAGTGGCAACGGATTACTGTGGTCCACAGATGTTCAATAGAGTTGAAATAATAATAATCCAATGATGTCTAAGTTTCAGCCATCTCGCTGCTGAGGTGAATTGAAGTTGAAGAATTTGGAGGCAGTCCGAACTGGCAGCAAAACAGTCCAAGAACACGATGCTACCGCTACCATGCTTGGAATATGGTATTATTCTCAGGTTTGAAAGCCTCACTTTGACTCCTCCCATATATATTTTGTGTAATTGTGGCCAAATCTTTGACTCATCGGAACATAAACCTTTTTATCCAGAAGGAATCTGGATGCATATTTCAGTCGAGCTTGGTTGTTTGGATTTCGAAGGGGTTACTGGGTTGTTCCTGAACATCCTAACCAGTACGGTAACTCCCCGTTTTTTTGGCTGATTTAAAAAGTGTTGGATAATTGGGTGTCACCATAAAAAAGGCATGCACACACAACCAAAACCATTGAAGAAGAAAGAATGGGTGCACATAAAGCCTGTCGTCTTCCGTCAACTTGGCTGGGCTGACAATAAAGTAGAAATACTTTAGATACTTTTTACTTTATTAAACAAAAATATTCGGAAAATGTTGACTGGCAGCATTGCCAGTAAAAATATTCCGATATTGTGTTGGCCTTTCGGCAGCAGCACAAAAAAAAATTAAAAAATACTGTTCCAAGGCAGGGCGGCACGGCGGTCGAATGGTTAGTGTGCAGACCTCACAGCTAGGAGACCAGGGTTAAATTCCACCCTCGGCCATCTCTGTGTGGAGTTTGCATGTTCTCCCCGTGCATGCGTGGGTTTTCTCCGGGTACTCCGGTTTCCTCCCACATTCCAAAAACATGCTAGGTTAATTGGCGACTCCAAATTGTCCATGAGTGTGAATGGTTGTTTGTCTATATGTGCCCTGTGATTGGCTGGCCACCAGTCCAGGGTGTACCCCGCCTCTAGCCTGAAGACAGCTGGGATAGGCTCCAGCACCCCCGCGACCCTCATGAGGAAGAGCAGTCGAAAATGAATGAATGAATGAATAAAATGTGAAAGAAAAAAGGCTGCACCACCTTCATGTTTTGCCATGAGTTATTTCTTGAATTCAATGAATGAATGGTTGTTTGTCTATATGTGCCCTCTTATTGACTGGCCACCAGTCCAGAGTGTACCCCGCCTCTAGCCTGAAGACAGCTGGGATAGGCTCCAGCACCCCCGCGACCCTCATGAGGAAAAGCGGTCGAAAATGAATGAATGAATGAATAAAATGCAAAAGAAAAAAGGCTGCATCCCCTTCATGTTTTGCCATGAGTTATTTCTTGAATTCAATAAATGAATGGTTGTTTTTCTATATGGGCCCTGTGATTGACTGGCCACCAGTCCAGGGTGTACTCTCGGCCAAAGACAGCTGGGATAGGCTCCAGCACCCCCTGTGACTCTCGTGAGGAAAAAGCGGTAGAAAATGAATGAATAAATGAATATTCCAAGGCACCCAGAATGCCATTACTATGAAAGGCTTTAACGATTAAATACTACCATTTTGACCTGAATCTGGATACAACGAATGTCGAACTGTAGGACTCAGGGCAGCCGTTCTATTAATGAGCCAAGCACACATCGAAAATATTATATCATTGTGAAGAATTACATTTCATGTATCATGTAAGTGATATCACTAAATGCCTCTTTAGTCTGTGATTGTGTTTTTCCGTCATCTCCCTACAGGTAATAGAAAGAACATGTTGGAGTAATTTATCTTGTCTTAAAAATGGGTGCAGTGTGTGCTTTAACAAGGTTATTTATTGCTGTCATAAATCTTCTTCACACCACAAAAACGACACACTTTGAGTGACAGGAATCTCATGCATAGACACTCATAGGAAGATTCATAAGTAGACCATTTTTGTCATGTGTTGGTTTCCAAACGGATACTTTTATAACCTTAATGCACAGGAAAATGATCGAAATATTAAAGCATCTGTAGTAATTGTAGTAACAATTAAGTACTACCTGTGCGCATTTCACTTCACGGTTGAAGGTCATATGAATTTTAAATTAATGAAGTTAATAATGTAACACAATAAAAACAGAAATATTAACATAAAACATATTTTACAGACAATAAATCATGTATGAAATACATATAAATAAGACATTTAGCAGCGGGAACAATCATCATTACACACACTCACTGTCTGTTGTGTGTCTCCCTTAAACCCTTCCCTCTGCAAACTGTGTTAACTCGGAACTTTGACATTATTATCATAACAAACTTTGTACTTTGCTTGTTCTTTATCGTTCCTTGTTGAATTCAATAGTGTTTCTTACGTTTTCTGTCAAAGTTCTGGCAACTTATTTGGCCCGGTGGTGTGTTATTTTCCAGCCATAATAGCCAAAAACCACAAAGAACATTTCGAAATATGCAGTGCACTTGAAAGTCTCATCGGTTAGGAGGAAGAAAGCAGACAGAAACTGAATTATTCATTGTCCTGTCTGTGTTTTATAAACCAGTAAACTACTCACATATACTGTACATATTCAAGAAAATTAAATGATTTCCTGTCCAGAATTTGTTTATAATATCATTCTTCACTATGGTAACCGAGTCACCATGCACTCGATTCTGCAGAACGATACATAAGACACTATACAATAAACAGGCATATTTTTAGGCAATCATGTTCTTCAAAAAACAAATCATATGAAAACCTGGGGCGTATGAAAGCTGAGGTTCCAATCTTAAGTACTTTGAGTTGTGTGCTTAAACCACCTTTGATAGTTTGTTTTTCTCTTTCTTAGATCACACACTTATCATTCAACTGTAATTTGTTATTGACAATGGAACACTTGAGATGAATAATTATAGCAAAAAATAAACAAATAAGTTCCCAACAATGTGGCAGTTGGTTGCCTATTTACCTCCTTCCGGGTGCAAAGCCCATCATTAGAACAAACTGCACCTACAAGCTGTCACTCAGCACCTACTTAGGGAGGTACAGGAAGCTGAGCAACCTGTACACGGTCTTGCACTTTGCCTGGTATTATCGCTGTTTTTTTTTTTAAACATTAAAACAGCCAAGCATTTTCATGACAAAGGCAACACAATACATAATCAAGCACAAATTGTTCAAAAAAATTGTTCACAATAGCGCTTATAAAACACTATAATTATTTGTCCGCCATTGATCCATGTTGCCATGGCAACAGAGATATGGCGATGATGTTCTTGTAACAAGCCAAAACAACATTAACGTGATTTTGAGGCTATTATTTAAACATCTGAACCTACATTCGAAGCACGGTATTATATTCACTGAAATACAACACCAGTTTTGGTGCTCTTTGCGGTTGGGTGATATTTTTCAGATGCATCACGATATGTATTGATATGAAATTTACATTCAGCACAGTCTTGTAAAAAGAACCCCAAACCTTAAGCCATATAATGAAATATACTTATATACTTTTCCAATGAAATGTCCGCCTCTGTACACATTGCCACTAAATCTTTAACAAACTGTAATGCTGTGCTGTGTTTGTGATTAAGGAAGATGTAGTCACCCATGCATATGGAAGATATTTTGCATGGAACTTTTGTTTAGGCAGACATGGCCCAAACTTATTTTGAAGGATGGTCACAGAAATATGTTCCGTGTGTGGAGAATGTCTATTCACGGCTAAGACAAGCTAGGCTAAAAAATAAAAATAAATAAAATTTATTCATTCATTTTCTACCGCTTGTCCTCACAAGGGTCGCAGGGATGCTGGAGCCTATCCCAGCTGTCTTCGGGCGAGAGGCGTGGTACACCCTGGACTGGTCGCCAGCCAATCACAGGGCACATATAGACAAACAACCATTCACACTCACATTCATACCTATGGACAATTTGGAGTCGCTAATTAACCTAGCATGTTTTTGGAATGTGGGAGGAAACCGGAGTACACGGAGAAAACCCACGCATGCACGGGGAGAACATGCAAACTCCACACAGAGATGGCCGAGGGTGGGATTGAACCTGGGTCTCCTAGCTGTGAGGTCTACGCGCTAACCACTCAACCGCCGTGCAGCCCAGTAAATAAAATATTCATTCATTCATTAATTTTCTACCGCTTTTTTCCTCACAAGGGTCACGGGGGTGCTGGAGCCTATCCCAGCTGTCTTTGGGCGAGAGGTGGGGTACACCCTGGACTGGTCACCAGCCAATCACAGGGCACATATAGACAAACAACCATTCACACTCACATTCATACCTATGGACAATTTGGAGTCGCCAATTAACCTAGCATGTATTTTGGAATGTGGGAGGAAACCGGAGTACCCGGAGAAAACCGAGGCCGAGGGTAGTATTGAACCCAGGTCTCCTAGCTGTGAGGTCTACGCGCTAACCACTCATCCGCCGTGCAGCCCAATGAATAAAATATAAAAATGAAAATATTTTTTTCACTCAGAACTTCCACATTGTGAACTGTTCCTTACATTAAAACCGTAAAACCCTAAAATAAAGTTTAATGATTAAATTAATTAATAAAGTAATTCACTAAATTTATGACTGTGTTGCTTTCTGTTGTTGTTCTATCTGACACTACACACATCCACACAACCGCTGAGAATACAATGAGAGATTGTGAGTAAGTGTAAGATAAGGTAAAAGACATTTATTTATAGGTTTAGCTACATACCTCAACAATGAACATCAGACTTTAAAGAAATAACAGCCTTTCTGTGTAATTTGACGGATTACTAAGAGGAGCTTCTGCTGTTTGAGTCCAAAACAGCACTAAATCAAACTTGTCACACATTTCCACATTTAATAAGCATTCTGAAGTCACAGGGAAGACAGACAAAAATCTATTACGAGCAAGTTCTGTTATAAGTCATTTTTCAGACCTGTGATTAGAATGAGAGACAGGTTAGATCCCTGCTTTTTGCGAGGGTTATGTTCCGGGGCAAATGGCGATAATTCACCAGTAATGATACACCCATAAAAATGCCTATTCACCTCGTCGCTCTTGCCCTCCAAACCGTCTCACTAACTTGACGTTGATGTTAATAGAATTATTCAATTATGTTCAGTTCCAGAACCTTCTCTTGTCAATATGCCTCACGCACTTATTAAACATATTGTAATGTATAAAATGTATATGTACTAATGAATGACATATGATATGTGTCAGAGACATAAATATGTAAATATTTCAACAGGGTGAATGATGTGTTTCTGCCAAAAAAAAAAATATATACGGGGAGTCAATGTATTTTTAAGCCTTACAAAATATTTTCTATGTACGCATTCAATCCTATTTATGTTGAATATCTGCAGATTGGGGCGGCACGGCGGTCGAGTGGTTAGTGCGCAGACCTCACAGCTAGGAGACCAGGGTTCAATTCCCATTTTGCATGTTCTCCCCGTGCATGCGTGGGTTTTTCTCCGGGTACTCCGGTTTCCTCCCACATTCCAAAAAAAACATGCTAGGTTAATTAGCGACTCCAAATTGTCCATAGGTATGAATGTGAGTGTGAATGGTTGTTTGTCTATATGTGCCCTGTGATTGGCTGGCCACCAGTCCAGGGTGTAGCCCGCCTCTCGCCCGAAGACAGCTGGGATAGGCTCCAGCACCTCGTGAGGAAAAGCGGTAGAAAATGAATGAATGAATCTGCAGATTGTTAGCACTGAGGTGGTTAATGCCCCACAAGCCCAAAATATGCATCTGATTCCTTCTAATAGAGCCGAGGGTGTGAAGTGGACATGGGTGCTGAAAAATGACCAATGCTGTTTTGGTCACATGTTCACAGTGGGCAAGCTAGAGCTCAAGCAGAGTGGATTTATGTGCATATGGGGATGAATGTCAGAATTTTATTATTAGGAAACATAAAGGAGTTCGGAATATATCCTATATTTAAGTCCTGAAGCAATACACATTCATATATTTAATGTTTTAAAATCAAAGCAATCATTTTTCTGTAATGTGTAGTATATCTTACCTTTCACAAGTATAAATATATTGATATACATATTTGAGTTTGAGTGTAATTATATATGTGTACCATGTGTAACAAGATTACATGCCTCATTAAAATGTACTGAAGAACACTGAATAGAAGAACTTGGCACCAACCAGATGATAGGATCAAGTGTCCACTTGTATTATCCGGTAGGCTGTACAGTGTGCACGGTCATTCTGATGCCTTGCTTCACAAGATGTGGCTTAAATAATACGTTCCGCTCCGGAGGTGGTCAGATGGGTTGTTTCTTTAATATCAAGATTAATTGTGTGTGAAGTCCTGTGGATCAGACACATCATATGGATACTTATGACGACACATGCTGTTTGCTGCTCTGCTGTCAAAACAAAACATTTACAAATAATATTTAAAATAGATTGCATCTTATTAGCTGAGCTCAGAAAAACTGCAACGAAAACTTGCAATACAGCAAAAGTGTTGCATTTATATTGATGTTGAGTATATGCATTTTATGTAGTAGTCTATACAAGCCATAGAGAGGACAGGGGACAGACACAATGAAGATATTATGGTTTTCCCACTTTTCTGACCTATAAATTTTGTATTTTTGTGTTTAAAGATGTCAAACTTTCAGATAATGACGTTTGTGCGTTTGCAAGTGTGCCCTGGAAGACGTTTGGGATGGCTCAAAATGCTAAATTTCAGAAGGTGTTGTCAGAGGGCGTTGGCTCTGACAAAGTGTATCTGACAATGAGTGCTCCTCTTCGGGTAGGTGAGGCGGACGTATCAGCATCCTCACTTTGCAGTTCTCCTGAGCTCCAAGGCAGTACTTTTGACAAAGTGTGTGGGACAATACGTGCTAATCCTTGAACAGGCGAGGTTGGAGGAGTTCATACACAGGTTCAGGTTGAGTTCATACAAGGTAAGTCAGGGGTCTCCAGTCGCTCCTCAACACTTTTCAATTAGCTTTCCAAAAACTTTATTAATTTCTTATCAATTCTTATACCCGCTAATTAGAATGTGTTGTTCGCAGTAGTAGGGCGGCACGGCGGTCGAGTGGTTACCTCACAGCTAGGAGACCAGGGTTCAATTCCACCCTCGGCCATCTCTGTGTGGAGTTTGCATGTTCTTCCCGTGCATGCGTGGGTTTTCTCCGGGTACTCCGGTTTCTTCCCACATTCCAAAAACATGCTAGGTTAATTGGCGACTCCAAATTGTCCATAGGTATGAATGTGAGTGTGAATGGTTGTTTGTCTATATGTGCCCTGTGATTGGCTGGCCACCAGTCCAGGGTGTACATGCCCAAAGACAGCTTGACCCTCGTGAGGAAAAAGCGGTAGAAAATGAATGAATGAATGTTCGCAGTAGTCAGGAAGTAGTTTGGGAGTGTGACCAATCACAGCAGCGTTGCAGATTCTCAAAGATCTAGAAAGTTTTATGTGCGGGTTATTGTGTGTAGCTGCTCTATAGGCGTCCACAACTCAATGGAAAGCGTCAAAAGACGAGGTCCCCTTTAAGCTCTGCTTCTAACTGCTCCTTTTGAGACATGTTGAATGTAAGCACGTATATCTGAAACAAATAAACATACCACACCATACTACCGAGGGTCTTGTCCCATCCACCTGGAGCCCATCATGGTCGCCACTGCAGACCTGGCAGCTGCAGCACTGCACTCTGGGACACTGGACACCCTGAGCTGACGACTCTGATGAATGTCTGCTGTCTGCCCTATGGCCTCGATCAGATCCATCCTACTGGAAAACTAGCGTGTCTTACTGACCGAGACCAAACACATGCACACACACGCACACAGATACGTACACTTCCTGTGGCCTCAAGTGCATGTCACATCATTAATATCAATTGGCCTTCCTTTATGGATACAAATATTTATCACATGCTCCCGGGCTTCTTCAAAATCATTTTGAATATCCGTGTCCACAACAAATTTGCAGGACTTCTTGTACTCGGGAGTGGAAAACCACAGGATATTCCAGCTAGGGTATTACATGTTATTACAAGTTATTACATGAGGTACACCGGCTTGTAGTGACTCTTATGAGTTGCATGAAAAGAATATAATTAGTATTTGTCATAATTTATTTTAGAAGGAATTTCACTGCATTTTGCATATTGCTTTTAGCACTCAACTCATGTATCAGTTGGAGTATTTCTACCTGCGCGTTTAAAGCCAAGCTGATTCATTGGGCTCACCAATGACTTCCCATTGTTTTTCCGTGAGTGGGACGCCCTGATCTCACGGTAGAGTGTTTACTTTTCACTCAGCATGTTAGATGTACCTTCAGTATACCTGCATGCTGGTATCAGGTGGACATTTGTACAATCACATGGGTATTCTTGTTATTTTTGTTTTGTCTGCCTCTGTAAATGTCAACTGTACCTGTCAGAAGTGTGCTATTTGTAACGCCATACTGAGGCATAACAGTTCATCAAATGGGAAATTCATGCTGACCCAATGGATCACTGCCTTTCTTTTCCCCAAAGGTATTATTAGAAAAAAAAACTGCATGGTTATTCAATAATTCATCAGCCACTGTGCTGGACCACTTCCTCCTAAATCTTAATTCTTCATCTTATGATGACTTTTTGGACAATTCTAAGCTTTTTCTAACATTTGTGGGCATAGAGCATTTTCTATTCCGACTTGACTGTGCACCCGTGCACAAAGCAAGGTCTATACCTTGGCTGGATGAATTTAGTGTGGAAGAACTTGAGAACCCTGAGAACAACCCCATCAAACACCTTTTTTGGGATGTCTCATCCAACATCACTATCAGTCTGAGCTCTCAATGTTCTCATGGATGAATTGAATTTGTGTTCTGGATACAGTGTGAGTGACTTAGGTACAATTTAGGTACCATATAATAGCCGATTCACACCAAGTCTTGACTTACATCACAGTCTAGGGAGAGAACACATATGTGTATGTATTAAAATTTCCCTTCAGTAGCCATGTTTACATGGACCCAAATATTCAAATTCCATTCGGGTTATTTGCTCAAACGGAAAGAATGTAACCTTTGTATACACCTCATTCCGAAAGAAAAGTGCCAATCCGAATGAATATATAATGGGATTCCCAGGTGTGGAATATTCCTTTCCCCAATCCGATTGAGGTATCTTGTACTCGCTCAAACGGAATGGCTTTTTAAAATTATTTTATCTACTATATTTGGCAATACAAATGTTATTTCATGTCCAGAGGGCTCTAATATTGTTAAAAAAACAAAGTTACCATAAATAGGCTTCTATACCATAACTATGAAAATATTTGATTTATAAAGAATTTGCAGAAAATCCCTTATCATGTTCAGTCTAGAACAGGGGTGGGCAAACTACGGCCCGGGGGCCACATCCGGCCCGCCAAGTGTTTGACTACGGCCCGCCCAATCTTTCCAAAGTATTTCATTTAAACTCAACATACAACCTGGCATCATGGCCTGAGCCAACCTTTTGATGGTTTTATCAATTTCGTTTTTTGACATGGTCTGTTGTTTACAAAGTGCTCCTGAAAAAAGGGACACAAGCACATAATAATAATAATAATTATTATTATTATTAGATTATTATTAGAATATTAGATTATTATAATTATTATTAGAACTATTGTGATTATTATAATTATTATATTAATGCTAATTATTATATTAATTATATATAATATTATTGTTATATTTGCATATTTTACATAATAATAATATTATAATTATTATTGTAATTTTATTGTAATTATTATAATATTTTATTATTTTAAAAATATTTAAATATAAATATAAAATAATAAATAATAATAGCAGATTGCATGACAATTTTACAGATACAATAATACCAGGTGGACTGTTACGTGTAAAATATATAGTCTGTAAATTTTGTCATATCAATGCGGCCCGCGAGTCAAAAAGTTTGCCCACCCCTGGTCTCGAACCAGTTAACTAAATAAGGTGCCGTATAGGGTGGAAAGGTTAATTGTAAAAGTGAGAAAGCTTCACACTGCTGACTAAACATGACATGAGTACATCTCGTGATGAAGAAAATCCTCATTATGTACAGTATTCTCTCTTCACGCTCTGTGATTGGCCAGTCACACGCAACAACCACCCCTCCGTAGTCCGATTCTACACTCTGCAGGCGACAACCACAGAGGAACTGAGTAGTGCCTCATTCACATATGTCTTGCAACTATGAACCATATAAGGATGTCCGCCCCTCTGTGACATCACAAAGTGTCGGTTTTGCCACGCCTTTTGAAACCGTGCGTTTTGACCCATTCCAAACTTCTTTCAGGGCTCACTTATAATGAGTGCAAACCTCATTATCTGTAACTTTGGTATCGTTGAACATGAGAATAAACATTCTAACTACATTTACAGGTCAGATAAGTGGAAAAAGCACAATAGGTCCCCTTTAAGATAAAAACAGGTTACCAAGGTTAAGCCCATAACAAGGGTGACGTGCAGGAGGGTTTGTGGGTGAGTATGAGATGGGTCCAGGGCCAGACATAGGGTACTTTGGGAGATTTTTTTCTCCTGTAATGACAGGGTGCTGGGCAGCTGGTTCCTGTTTTCCCAATATGACCAGGGAGCATAGCGGGACATGGAGAGCTCCGTCTGTGGGCTCTGTGTTCATTAGTGCAGCAGCACTGCAAGCTCTAGAGGTGATTCACAAGCATATCAAGTTAAAAAGGATTGAATAGCCACAGAGGGATTTTTCAGCTGGAATAAGATCGTGTCTGTGTGTGGGGGGAAGACATGAAGGGGTGGATCAAGGGGATGAAATTAGTGAACTTCAATCGAAAAACTTCCCCCCACACACAATTAAAATTCAGTCCAAATCCAGCAGAAATAAACACCTTGATCCAGTTTAAGTTATGTACTTATTTATTACAGCTTTCTTTGTTATATAAGAATTAATATCAAACCATGCTTGTGTACTGTATGTTTGTACCAAACGTCCATTGACATTACAATCGGTAATTGTCGGTATCGGCTTGTTGTCAGTCAGTCCGGTTTCACTCTGTGTGTGTCTTGCATGGCAGAAACCAAAAAAAAATCCTGTTCCTATTCCTACTTGTCCATCTCACTCTGCATAAAGAAGAGCCATTCATTTAGCATTTTTGGTAATGGTTATATTTCATTTGAACATGCATAAAATTACAATTGAATGCATCACATAATCAGTTCACAGTTCCACATGTCCAAAAGGAGTAGGAAGAAGCAAAGCTTATTAAATCCTACCCCTCCATCTGGTACTTTTACAATCAGTAACTGTTACATTTGTTCACTTCCTGCTTTCCAAATATCGTTTTTTTTTATTTTTAATTTTTTAATTTAATTTTTAAAATTTTTTGTCACGTACCGAAATACGAGGTGATATGAGCATCCAATGACATAATGGGTACCATAGTAAGTGTCAATATAGTTCTTCCCTTTTATTTTATTTCATAACCATTCATGTGAAATTTTTACTGTAATTTTGTTATGTTATTTTAATTCTTCAGTGTACAGCACCATGTAAAGCAGATATTTAAAAAACAAAGATGAAACTGGATCTATTCTTGTGTCGGGCATCCAGCCTCAGCAGCCCATTTATCTTTGAGACTACAAGGTGCCTTTTGGGTGGTCGCCTGGTGTTTGAGCCCTGGCTACCTTCCACTGACTCTTTCAATGCGGACATATCTGGATTGAATTGGTGCACCGCGCCGTCTCTCACCATGCGCTCTTTTTTGTTTCATGTGGTTTGTAACTGCGGCAAGACACATGTGGGTTATATTACTCAGCTTATTATTTGACCTCCATCGAACTTGTTATCAGAAATCAAATTTCTTTAATCGCCACGTGAAACCTAAAGGGAAATTTGTCTTGATGAGATGTTTGCCGTACAGACTGTAACCTTGCAATACACGTGAAAGTGATTCTAATTTAATATTTTCCATCAAACTTGTTATTATTATTAAGGTCACAGTCCGTCCACTGATTTTGGGATATACCCTGCACTGGTCATCAGTAAGTCACAGGGAATTTAAAGTCATAACTCATGACATACTTATTTCTTAAACTTTGGTGCAGCTTGATGGCCATGTTCTAATCCACTGACATCTTCTTCACTTCAGAACTACTTCTAATCATTTAAAATATGTGCAACAGTAGCTCTGTCTTTGGCGAAAGCCAATAACAACCAATCAGTGATCTCATGACAAGCCTGTCAACCCATCGGAAATCACAGGAGGTCATTACTCACAGTATGACTGATGGTGTCGTCTTAGACACAACAATTTAAAACGCAAAAGAAATAAGAAATATACAATACAAGTACCAAAATGTAAATAAGAAATATACAATACAAGTAACAAAAGGCAGGTGACAAATATACAATACAAGTACCAATACGAGTTTAAAATAAGAGCCATACATCGGTATTGGCTGATATCAGTGAAAAAGGATGGTATCGACTTCAACCCTACAAAACGTGCCGAAATACAAAACAATACTACAAAAGTATAACACACATGTTTTGCCGTGCAACTTTCTGTTGGCGTAGTGTGTGTGTGAGTTTCCAAGCATACCTTGCGGATTATAAATTGAATCAGAATCAGAATGAGAATCACCAATGAAATTTGAGTTGAACTCCACGGTGCATTTTGTAGAAGGTAAAAATAAGATTAAGGAAAAGGATTTAAAAAAAGACAAGGTATAACAACATAAATATAAAAGTGGCAGGTGCTATTCAAAATAAGTGTAAATATATGTACATCAAAAACAATAGCCTATACAATAACAACAATAGCCTATACAGTAACAGTACTTTGGTATTAAATAGTATTGTTTTGGGCGGCACGGCGGTCTAGTGGTTAGCGTGCAGATCTCACAGCTAGGAGACCAGGGTTCAATTCCACCCTCGGCCATCTCTGTGTGGAGTTTGCGTGGGTTTTCTCCGGGTAGTCCGGTTTTCTCCCACATTCCAAAAACATGCTAGGTTAATTAGCGACTCCAAATTGTCCGTAGGTATGAATGTGAGTGTGAATGGTTGTTTGTCTATATGTGCCCTGTGATTGGCTGACCACCAGTCCAGGGTGTACCCCGCTAGGATAGGCTCCAGTACCCCCCGCGACCCTCGTGAGGAAAAAGCGGTAGAAAATGAATGAATCTATGAAAGAATCTAATCAGGTTCTAACTTTTTTTTTTTGAACGCCACAGACATCACATCTCTGTGGAGCCCTCTCTGGTCAATTTAATAATAATAAACATGTAAAAAGATATGTTTTTGTACATTTTGTCATTGTATGAAGTCAAAAGGCACCAAAAAAAAAAAAAAGACAGAAAACTCTGTCATCGCGGCTGTGCAGACAAATACGGCTATTATAAGAACTTCCTGTATACATGGCGTGTTATCACGTAAACAGATTCCGCCGCCAGAGTGGACGTTCACCGCAGTGCCTACAGGGGTCGGTGTGAGTGAGTGGCACTTTGCGGATCCATTGTGAGCCCGGGTTAAGTGTCTGTTTTGATACCTGCATGGGCCGTGTGGTGCAGTTATATTTCGTGTTCCACGTGTTTGTCATTTTGGTTGCGCCATTTTCTTTCATAAGCACTTGTTGTGTTGATGTGTGAGTAAGGGTGTAAATATCAAGATGTCTCATTGCAGATGAAGAACACCTCCCCCAGCAAGTTGAAGCTTGCCTCTGATGTCTATTTGTGCAACTCAAGCTTTTAAATTATTTTTTTTAATTTTTTTTATCAATAAACAACCTAATTATGCATCTTATAGGCACAAAATGATGCATTTAAAAAAACGGTAAATTGAGATTGTCATGCAAAAAAAGAGCTTTGCGAGGATGTGATTTTATCTCATTCCTTTATCTATCTTGACAATATACCACCATGTTTTCATAGTGACATATTGCTCAAGATGTCATGATGTTTTGAGAATGCAGCGCTCAGGGGTGTGTGCACGTTCTATATGTCATTGCACAAACTTACATACATCAAATCTATCAACCGTACAAGTCGAACCAGTTGAAAAGCGTGTCATAAGAGAACAGCATACAAACAACATAGACGCCTGACATACAGTGGCCTTATTTGACAGAATGCTAACTATGTTTGCCTTACGCCCATGTCTGAGTTAGTATGTGTGGCATTTACATGCATTCAAATTTGCAAACGTTCTGCACCCGGTGAACAACTTCAACACGTACACTAATTTGTGACTGCTGAAATATTGTCTAGGATACAGTAAATAATCTACATGAATGCATTTTGATGTTTCTTTCTAAAACTATTTTACTTAACGTCTTCTCTTAATTTCATTGAAAACAGTATCACCATTCCCTTTTCTGCGCAGAAAGCCCCATAAATCACTTTTCTGTAAACAGTAGTGACACACAGCCCGATGTGTACTTCGATATATATTTTGGAGACCACACTGAAATCTGAGCCGGACTGCATTTGAGGGACTCACGTGTGTTTTGGGTGTTGCCTCATTGCCCTGCATGTGTGTGTGTGTTTATTTGTGTGTCCCTCTCTGCTCGCAGAGCATGAACCTTGTTGTACACAGATGCCATCAGGGCAATTTGTTCATATTGTTACAAATTGTATGTATTTGTTGCACTTATATGTGGTAATGCTACCAGTAACAATAACACGGACTTGAAGCTCAATTGCAGCCAAAGCAGCTGCATGACGCCATTGCCGAACTAGCTGGCTGTTCCGAATTATTGAGCTGTGAGTCTCGGTGGTGTAAACACACTTTTTACAGCACATGTTGTGAGGCAGAAAACATATGCCAATTAAATAATTTCCCTTATAGAACATACAGTATACATGTGGGTTGCTATATTGTGCAAAAACCTGCAATACATTGGACATATTTCATTTTAAGATGTGCCTTCAGCAAAAATTAAATAGGAATTAAAGGCACATTACACACAGGACAACGCAAGAATGCAAGAGAACCATATTCTACCGAGGTCGTCATCTTTGTTTATACCATGAGGCTATTTTCAGTCTCTGCCATAATACGAGTTTATGCATAAACTTTTCTATGAGTTTATATTATCTTTTACAATGCTTTATTATTGTTTACAGTTCTTGTGACTGATCATGTTCCCTTGTTGATAACATTCTTAAATAAACACTGTATGGAAATATACAACTGAAATTTAAGCAAAATTACGCAGCGTCATACGTTACAAATTTATGCCAAAATGTTGCCTTGTTTTACTTACATTTTCCAGTTAGCGTACCCCTAGCCATGTCACTCTTTTGTGATGTGTAGTTCACTGCTAAGTAACGCAGTTTTTGTTAACACAAAACATGTTTTTATAGTTTTACGTGCATACACGAATTTAATGAATATAAATGGTAAATGATAGAAATAACTTAAGGTTACTATTACAATTGATACAGATTGCAAATATTTTGCAACAGTTTTCCCATAATGCATTACGATGGGGCACTGCATTGACTTCAGCCTCCCTCTGGGTTCTGGGTTCCTCTGGCTTCCTTTGGTGGACAGAGACAGAATTTTCTATGCAGATGCAGATACGGATACGGATACGGATACGGATACGGATACGGATACAGATACAGATACAGATACAGATACAGATACAGATACAGATACAGATACAGATACAGATACAGATACAGATACGGATAGTGTTGTACTCACTCATCCTGAATTTGAACAAACATTTGGAGGCCAGCTGAAGCACCAGCAAAGATTACTCATTGCTTTTATTTGGGTGCTGAAAATGATCAGCACCTATATTAAAACCTATATTAATTGTAAAGGGATCACATATTGATTTTAATGGTTTTTTTTTTCTGATGGCAAACCTTGGTCCCCTGTTAATTTTGCTAACCCAATCGCATCCCTTTCCTGTCTTGTGGCCCTGAGTTTGATCAAAAATGGCATAAAGGGTAGAACAAAGGGAAAGGATGCTTCATAGCGTAAGAGGCTGGGGACAAAGGGTCTGACTGGAAGTGCATGTTAGGGGTGACCGTGAGAGGGTTCCCCAAGGACAGCGTCAGGCCCAGGTGCAGTCTATTAATGAAAATGGCGATTTTCAAAAACCACATCCCTATGTGAAGTCTCTGTCAACACTATGGCCCTCTTTGACCCTGGATTAGCTTCCTTGTCCAGGTTTAGGAGCTGACCCCCAGCATTCAACCCCTCTGCTACCTGAACTCTTAGAGATAGCTGTTTCCCCGGGGATAGATATCACAGTACCTTCCATTTTGTGGAATGAAGCCAGCTTGGACTTATCACAACAGCAAAGATGCCCATCTGGCAGGACAAACAGGAAGCTTGTCTTTAGGTTCTGACTCATCCATCCTGACATTTGAAAGAAAAGATTTAAAACTCACAATGTTTATGTGTTTGAGGATGCAAACACTTGGATCATACATGCACAATGTGTCCTTGCACATTCTCAATTTAGCATTCTCCGCAAAGACTCAAGAATTTTAAATTAAAAAAACACTTAATTTGTGCAGAAGCAACGTTCAGGATGTCCCAATCTATCCCAGAGGAGTGATGTAAATGCTGGTACTTTTTAGTGAGCTGATTATTTTGGCTCGGTTCACTAAAAAGAGTCGCCTCTTTTAGCTCCCAAGTGGCTCCTCCAATTTTTTTGTCTCACTTTTGTGCCAAATTATATGCACTGTCTAAAATATTTTACTAATGTAAAAAAATACCCAATATCAAATGTTTACAATTTACATTCATTTACCATTTATTTACTATTTACCTTTTTGTTATGATGTGATTTGATGTGTTTTGAACTACAAACCAGCTTGGTTCATCCATCCATTTTCTATGCAGCTAATCCTCATGCTGGAGCCTATCCCAGCTGTCTGTGGACGCAAGATAGGGCACACCCTGGACTGATTTCTTTAGGGTCGCCAATTAACCTGACATGTATATTTTTGGAATGTGGGAGGAAGCTGGAGTACCTGGAGAACCCCCCCCCCCTCCCCCCCCCACACACACACACACGGGAAGAGAACATGCAAACTCCATCTCCACAGAGATGCCCAAGCGGAGAATTGAACCCAGATCTTGTCCGTCTGTGTGGCTAACCACTTCTCCACTGTGCGGCCGAACTTGGTTCTTGTTTTGTTAATTTAAAATTGACCATCACTTCATCAAACTAAAAATGATTTTAATATTTTATCGTAATAAGTACATCTGGACTCGCCTCCAGCCTCCACCCTTTATGTTGCAGACTACCTTGTTTTCATTACACAGCATTTTTCCATCACACTTTCTGACACACTGAAAGGTAAGTGAGTGACCAAGTCCAAATGAGGCTTGCCATTAATATTAATTTATTCATTTTCTACCGCTTTTTCCTCACGAGGGTCGCGGGGGTGCTGGAGCCTATCCCAGCTGTCTTTGGGCGAGAGGCGGGGTACACCCTGGACTGGTCGCCAGTCAATCACAGGGCACATATAGACAAACAACCATTCACACTCACAATTAACCTAGCATGTTTTTGGAAGGGCGGCATGGCGGTCTAGTGGTTAGCGCACTGACCTCACAGCTAGGAGGACCAGGGTTCAATTCCCACCCTCGGCCATCTCTGTGTGGAGTTTGCATGTTCTCCCCGTGCATGCGTCGGTTTTCTCCGTGTACTCCGGTTTCCTCCCACATTCCAAAAACATGCTAGGTTAATTAGCGACTCCAAATTGTCCATAGGTATGAATGTGAGTGTGAATGGTTGTTTGTCTATATGTGCCCTGTGATTGGCTGGCGACCAGTCCAGGGTGTACCCCGCCTCTCGCCCGCCTCTACCCCGCCTCTCGCCCCGCGACCCTCGTGAGGAAAAGCGGTAGAAAATGAATGAATGAATGTTTTTGTGGGAAGAAAGCGGAATACACGGAGAAAACCCACGCATGCACGGGGAGAACACGCAAACTCCACACAGAGACGGCCGCTCGCTAACCACTCGACCGCCCGCTTGCCACTAATAGAAAAAAAAAATAGAAAAAGAGGCAAAGAAAAAGCCAATTGGGAGCCAATTCGCTCCCAACAACACGAGCCTAAAAACAATTCATTATAAATCTTAACTTTGTAACACACAAAGAGAAGTGGGAATGATTGCTTAGTTTATGTGTGGAAAAACATAACGATTCCATTCCATAATTCCATACGGAAACCTTTGAGTGCATCTCAAAGTGTGCTCAGATTCCCAGTCGAAAGGCTTTGTTGACTCCTGGGCATTATCACTGTTTGTTTTAGATAGCTGCTTTGTTTTGAAACCATACATGTGTTAAAGAGCATGTCTTCCCCTAATTATACCACAGTTGGAGATGCAGCCGTCTTACCTCCGACTTATGTGTCTGCGTGTGTGGGGGGGGGGGGGGTAGAGCTCCCAAGTGTTGAAAGGGTATTTTCAAGCTAAGAATGCGGCTGTGGTTAGGCACACTCCTTGTCTGCGGTTTCCCTCTTATTCTCCATCTCTCCCACTCGCCCACACCTGCCTGTGCTATCTATCCTCATATCTTCATTGGCTTCCTCACACCTGTTGATAAAAGACATCCTCACCTGTCAGCAGCAGCCACCCAGCCATTTGTGGCCTGGAGAGGAAAACACATTCAGTGCTGCTCCTTCTGTCTGCAGTTGTTTCTTTCCATCAGTTACTCGTGCACACTGACGTGGAAACACTTATTCCAACTGCCTTCATCATTTCAGTAGAATATTTACTACATAAAGGAAACAAGATTTTATGGAAGTATTTTCTCTCCCATTTATTTGCCAAATACATGAAAGTAAAGGAAAATAATTGTTGATTTAAACAAAAGATGAATGTGAATTAAAAAAAAACTCACAATGGTGGTGGTCGGATTACAACTAGTTGTGTTACTCCTAGCGATGAGCCAGATACTCTTTATAAATGAGTAGCCATTATTCATTCATTCATTCATTTTCTACCGCTTATCCTCACGAAGGTCGCAGGGAGTGCTGGAACCTATCCCAGCTCCTTTCGGACGAGAGGCGGGGTACACCCTGGACTGGTCGCCAGCCAATCACAGGGCACATATAGACAAACAACCATTCACACTCACATTCATACCTATGGACAATTTGGAGTCGCTAATTAACCTAGCATGTTTTTGGAATGTGGGAGGAAACCGGAGTACCCGGAGAAAACCCACGCATGAGAACATGCAAACGCCACACAGAGATGGCCGAGGGCGGGATTGAACTCGGGTCTCCTAGCTGTGAGCTCTGCACGCTAACCACTCAACTGCCGTGCAGCCCTCACAGAAATATAAATATTAACCTAGCATGTTTTTGGAATGTGGGAGGAAAGCGGAGCACCCGGAGAAAACCCACGCATGCACAGGGTGAACAAACTCCACACAGAGATGGCCGAGGGTGGAATTGAACCCCCGTCTCCCAGCTGTGAGGTCTGCGCGCTAACCACTTGACCACCATGCAGCCCCAGTATCCATTAAGAATAATGCATTTTTGTATGAAACGAAGACAGCTGTTAATTATGTGTATCCATTAAGGGAAATCCTCATTGTGTTTGTATACTGTTCTGTAGTTGTTAGAAATAAAGTTTATGACAAAAAAAACTGATTGGTTATGTATTTACCAATCACGCTTTATGCTCTGTGATTAGCTAAACACACACAGCGGCTGCTAGCAACCCAGCTCCCTGTAAGTACACTAAAATACAACACAAGCGATTTTGCTCCATGAATTACAACAAAATAAATAATTTAGGACACTTGCTGCTTGCGTTGAAAAGGCGTAATTCAGCACATTTTGTCGGCTAGCGCAGCTACAAAGTGGCTACAAACTACAAACAGTCTGGTATAAAATGCTGTTGACAGAATTAAAATACATTTCTCTTGCTGGTAGGGAACTCCAACCAGCACTTGCGCTGATGGTGGCGTCTTTAGGAATTGTAAACAGATGTGGCTATCCTTTACATCCAAAGAAACACTTTTTATGAGCCATTGCTAGCAACGTAAACACAGAAGCAGAGCTTGAGGGAGCTATCCGTGCCGAGGGTGCACGTAGAAGTGTGTGTCTTATCCAGACAACAGTGTGTTAAAGACGTGCTTGTCACACGACTGAATGGAGGTGGCAGGGTGCTAACAGCTGGAGACAAGTTGTAAAGCAGCGAGGTTACAATTGGTGTTAACGGATGTCTTTCTAAAAGTGTGTCTCTCAATACACATTGAAAACACCCAGCCAGCCACTTCCCTGTCAGTTACTGTAACTTGTGTTTACCAGCAGCTCACAATTATGTTGATTTTGCTTTTTGCAGGATGCTGTATATTCATTTTTTAAAACAGTTTGTCATCTGCCTTTGGTACACAACATTATTTTAACGTGCAATCTAACACACCAAAATTATCACTCGCTTAGTTGAGAGCAATGTGTTCCATTGCACAAGGTCTCATTTTACTATCCCAGCTGACTTTGGGTGAGAGGCGGGGTACACCCTGGACTGGTCGCCAGCCAATCACAGGGCAGATATAGACAAACAACCATTCACACTCACATTCATACCTATGGACAATTTGGAGTTGCCAATTAACCTAGCATGTTTTTGGAATGTGGGAGGAAACCGGAATACCCATGCATGCACGGGAAAACATGCAAACTCTACAAAGAGATGTCTGAAGTCAGCTGGGATAGGCTCCAGCATACTCTTTTACCCTAATGAGGATAGGCGGTATAGAAATTGTATTATTATTATTATATTATTTTATTATCATTATTATCACTTTCTGGCTGCACGGCCAATTCCACCCATCTCTGTGAGGAGTTTGCATGTTCCTCCCGTGGGTTTTCTCCGGGTACTCCGGTTTCCTCCCACATTCCAAAAACATGCTAGGTTAATTAGCGACTCCAAATTGTCCATAGGTATGAATGTGAGTGTGAATGGTTGTTATGTGCCCTGTGATTGGCTGGCGACCAGTCCAGGGTGTACCCCCGTACGACCCTCGTGGGGAAAAAGCAGTAGAAAATGAATGAATGAATTATCACTTTCTATTGTTCTTTAGCTTATATTTATGGGCCAGCCCATACCCGAAATAATTTGCATGATAAAATAAGTGAAACGTTCTTGGAAAATAAGGTAAATGAGGTATTCCACAAAAACTACTGATGTGCTACTTATATTTTCAAGGTCCAACTTTACTGGCTATGTAATGCATTGCGCCAATGTTGCCCAAGTGTTGCCACCAGTGCTGTGCTGCTCTGGCAGGACCGGAAATAACTTTTTTTTCAAGTTAAAATACAGAAAACCATTAAAACAGTAGGGCGCCAGGAAAGCAGAGCAAAATATGGTGTTTTATGGTGAAAGCAGGAGGGTTGAGAGGTACCTTTCCTGGATTTCTTGTAGTGTAAGACGAGCGTTTGTACGAACGTCACTGTTCATATTTGTGCATAGTTCTTGTACAAACATTACCAAACACTTAAATTATCAGCTTTTATTACTAAACATTACTTTTCAATACAAGAAACAAGAAGTCACTAGCAGGGTAGGTTGGTATAGTTGACACCCAGCAGCCTCTGGGAGTTGACAAATGGTAAAAGAGGCCAGAAGATAAATGTAGCACAATTATTCCAGGTAACAAATGTTCCTCATGATTTATGCACAGCTCAAGTTGCTTTATTTTTGCCCGGGTAGGATTTTTGCAGGACAGTGGAGGTACGAGTAGCGTGAACCCCGAGGCTGTTCTGTGTTGATGCACAGACAGCGAGCAGGAGACTTTGACTAATGTGCTATGTGAGACCACCGCCATTGACGTTTACCTCATTGCTCCTTGCCCGAGCAGTGTCTCAACAATGTCGAAGCTCGTCATCATCCTTTGAGGTTTGTGTTTCTTTTCTTCATACCTCGTTGAGATATGGGCAATGCCAGGAGCTCCGACACTGACTTCTCCTACAGGCCCACCCATCGGTGCCCTGCGGCAGTGGGGGAGAAGGTGAGTGGGAAAACGGAGAGGGGAGAAGGTCAGACCTCCAGCTTCAGGCAATGTAAAAAAAGTAACTTTTTTGTGTTTTCACTTGTCTGCTTGATAAACTACCATACTTGTTACATAGCTGACAAAGACAAATGACGCTGAGAATTATTAAAAATACTACAGACTTTGGTGAGATAGCATGATATATAGAAATATCTGCTCACTGTTTTATAACTACTTTGATAATATTTTCTTTTTCTCTTATTACGCAAGATGGTGTAATTTAGAACAGTGGATGTATTAAAGTGGTAGATACTCATCACATCTGTTCACATTGCATTTCTACTTCCTAAATATTTATATATTATACATATGTATAATGTATATATATATACATTTTTATATCAAAAGGAGGGAGGCACTGAATTCATAATCCTGGAAAAAAGTTCTGCAGAGGATTCTAAATAAAATAGCAGGATTGATTATTCATTTGTGACCATTAAGGCGATCTTATGCTATTGTGATAAATCACTGGGGAAACATAAACAAACCACAATTGTGATTTTTACACTTAAGGAAAATAACCCTTTAGCCTTGCTTGATGTATGTATTGTTTAGTTACAATGGGCAAAAACACTGTTGCAATCTACATACAAGATATTCCCATATAGTTGTGTTGGGCTTCATTTCCTATGTATTGCATTTGCTTATGAGTAAGAAGTTGTTGATATGTGTATATTTTTCTTCCTCTTTATATTTAAAGTGCTCACGACATCAAAATACATGTTTATCTAGTTATTTTTGCAAAATAACTAAGCCACGTTTACATGAGGAGTTTTTCTCTTTCCGAACCACAGAACGACGTAAAACGAGGACCACCTGTTTATTCTTTGTTATCCTTTGTTCTGTCTGACTTCACTGTGATGTGATCTTATCAACCAGCCACAGTTCAAACAGGGACATCATCTCCTTGCACATTCCCTCACAGTACAGCCCTCTTTCATTCTCTAAACTTAGTTCACTTAGACACTGTTAGCACATTTACCGACTGATGATGCAGCATCAGGAGCAAATGGGGGGTTCAGTATCTTGCCCAAGGATACATGATCACAGGAAGACGGAGAATCTTAAGGTTTGGAGACGACCACTCTTATCACCTGAACCATGCTCACTTGATTAGTTCGGGTTTCTACAGTAGTTGATTTTTTTTCCACTGCAACACAATCGATACTTGAGCCATGTCTCAAAAATAAACATTTTTGTGGGCGTATCAGTTACATGTACTGTAATTTCTGGTTTATAAGCCACTACTTTATTCTTAAAATTTGAACCCTACAGTTTATACAGCGGTGTGGCTAATTTAAGGCCATGTTCTAATTTTGTGACATCGCTACTTCAGCACTACTACTACTAAAATACAAAAATACCGTGCCACTTGCAAACCAGTGAAGAAACGCACTGCTTTCCTTGGCAGAAATCAGAAATCTCAGGAGGCCATTTTTCAATTTAACACTGTGACTCACAAAGGCTAAAATCAGCACACAGCAACTTAACACTCAAAATGTAGCTAAGAATTATACAAGAAAGTATCGATACAAATTGAAACAGTAGCCATTGCCGCCGGGCATTGCTTTTTATATTAAACTCGTATTGGTACTTGTCTTGTATGTTTCTTAGCTACATTTGAGTGTTAAGTTACCGGGTGATGATTTTAGCTTTCTAGCTAAGATGATACTGTGAGTCAGACTGTTATATTGAGTAATGACCTCCTGAGAGTTCTGATGTATTGATGAGCTTGATTTCTCTGTTTGAGATGGACATGTTTATAATGGTTTATGCCCCACCCAGATACGAATACAGATCATTTAGATGGGTGGACAGATACAGATACAGATAGTGGTGTACTCACTCATCCCTAGTTACAGTCTTTACTTGGGCCTTTTAGATGGTATTCCATTTTTTTCAAGCCCTGAACTGCATAACATTTCTTGCCCGAGGGAAACTGTCTCACTTCCTGTTCAAATAAATAACTGCGCATGAAGTTAAGACAAAACAACAATTATCCAGGAGTGACATAAAAGAGAGTGAGCTAAAGCAGCTCACACAGCAAAGTATTTGTTTTTACATGTTCTTTTCTTCTGCTTTTATGGCACACTTGGCAGGTTCGGTCACGGACAAATGCATACACTGCAGATATGACCTGTAAACCTCTCTGTGCAGTGGTGTTGTGTTAAACAGCGTCGAACACTTTGATGGGCGCAAGCTTTTTAATGGACTGCTATTATCTCACAAGACAACAGTTCACATTGCGTCGTGTTGACACTACAGTCTGAGCTGAGGACTATGTCTGTGTGGGTGATTGAAAGTTCTGTCTCAGTAAGTACTCCAGGTACAAATGCAGGCATGTTTTCTCCACAAACACAAGACTGTGTATAAACTAACTCTTAAGCTCAGCTGACAGAACAATTTGATTTTTTAAGACAACCTGCATTAAAGCCTCTCCACCCCGTTTTAAGTAATAAGAGATTATAGGTAATCTCACAGTAACGACAGGTTGGCAGTTTGAGCACAGCAACTCAACTTCAGAACCTCTGACCTCCACCAACATAACAAGGTCAGGTTGAAGGTGTGCTTTTGTGAGTGAGCTGTATTTATTTTACATTTATATGTGTGTTTGGGCTTGTCCATAGTCAATGACTGTAAACTGGTATTATAAATGGATTTGTTCTTGTTTTGCGATCAAGAAACCTTCATTGTCATCAAATAGAGTAACTAGAGTATGAGGATGATAAAAAACAGAATCCATTGGCCAAGACACTCCATTTTTATCATTGAAGTGCTTCTCTTCTCTGAAGTGCACTATGAATATTGTCATTCATCATATTCTCTAGACATTGAATCAATTGTACCTGAATCAATAGCAACAATTTAATCTCAAAGACTTGATAGGACAGCTCTAGTCTGAGATGATTTGCAGAATTGCAGAGGAATTACTCTATTGGGGTGTACCTCTTAGGCAGAAACATAATACCTGTACTAGCTTAGGATATTCAGTGAAGAAAAACTAAATGATCAAACTTAGAGCTTCTATGTCTGTGGTTGACTGACAGATGGTTGGCAGAGCTCCAGTCTCTGTATTAAGATGTGTAGCGATGCATGGTTTTTGCAAAGCTTTCTAATGTTAAGTGGTGGGTCCTTGTGGAAGGAGGTTTTTCATTCATGACGTCATGAAAAGATGGACGGTTTTAGTGCAATTTCGCTCAAAAGTGTAGCAATTAATGAGGGAGATGGTAGATTTTTTTTTTTTTAGATTTTGTGGTCATTTGTATAACAGGGGACCTTCAAAAATATTTTTTTTCATCAATGGCTGCAGACTAGAAAAATCTATTCTGTTTTGTACACAACCCATGTTGATATTAAAATAAGTTACATATATTTACAGAAAAAACAACCTGCATCTCTAGGTGGAAAAATGTATGATTAGTAGAAACTTTGTTCCAGCAATTAAAATTTTTTTTTGCTTATTTTTAATTTTTACTCATGTTTTTTTTCCCAAATATTGGTAATGTTTCCATAATATTTTTAACTTTTGCAACCTTATTTTCTTAAGCTTAAGCATAATAAGCATAATGCCTGCAAGACTTTCATATTTGCTTTCTCAAGAGTGCAAAATTGAAAAACTGTGACAGCGAATTAGCCACAACCCCCCCCCCAAAAAACGAGTTACAACCATATTCTTTACTACTTCTTTACTACTGAGTTAATGCACCTGGAATTTTGTCCTACCTCTACGGGAAAAGCTTCAGTTTTGTTTGGAGAGTGCAATGCAGCTGCAGGGGAACGTGTGCTACAAAGTAAGAACATTAAGCTGAATGTCATGTCTAAGAGGTACGAGAGCCTGAAATAACAATGAGAGTGTACAAAGCTTTTACTGGAGCAAAATTCTTTCTTCAAGTGTGGGTTGGTTGAGTCATGCATCACAATGTGTGTGACTCATTGTAATTGCGTAAAATAAATTACATTGGTATTGGTGCTGCTGTACACTGACTACTTTGCATTTATCAAAGTATCATTTCCTTGGTACTTACCATGACAATATATAGTACATACTTTGAAATTTGAGGGGTGTACTGAATTTTTGTGGCATGGCTCAGGTGGTAGAATGGTTGTCTCCTAACCTGAAGGTTGCTGATTCGATTCTCCTCAGCGTTTACCAACTGCGTCATCTGTTGGTAAATGGAGTAACAGTGTCAAAGCTCTTTGAGAAACCTGAAGTCTATAACTTACTTACTTTAAGTGAGGTACTGTATATATTCATTCATTCATTCATTTTCTACCGCTTATCCTCATGAGGGTCGCGGGGATGCTTGAGCCTATCCCAGCAGTCTTCAGGTGAGAAGCGGGGGTACTGTATATATTTCAAACCAAACACATTTTGGACAATTGTTCAATTAATTGTAACTTAATGGGCGGCACGGCGGCACGGCGGTTGAGTGGTTAACACGCAGACCTCACAGCTCGAAGACTAGGGTTCAATTCCACCCTCGGCCATCTCTGTGTGGAGTTTGCATGTTCTCCCCGTGCATGCGTGGGTTTTCTCCGTACTCTGGTTTCCTCCCATGCTAGATTAATTGGTGACTCCAAATTGTCCATAGGTATGAATGTGAGTGTGAATGGTTGTTTGTCTATATGTGCCCTGTGATTGGCTGGCCACCAGTCCAGGGTGTACCCTGCCTTTCGCCCCAAGACTCTGGGATAGGCTCCAGCACCCCCTCGTGAGTAAAAAGTGGTAGAAAATGTATGTATGATTGGTATTGGTATTGATATTGGTATCGGTATCGGTATCAATATCGGCTGATTTCACAAATGGATTATTGGTATCAGCAGCATAAAATCCTGATTGGAACATTCCTAGAAAAAACTACAAATGACTTCACAAAAATAAATAAGAACATAAAGTGCTGACAAATTGACAAATATTAATATTTTTTAATTTTTTTGTTTAATTTTCCATCATGATAATTTAGTGAGGATAAGCGGCATAGAAAATATATGGATGGATCATGATACGTCCCTGCCTCAACTGCCTCCCCTAACTGCATGCAGTGCACAGAACATTGACTAGTTAACCTTTACTTAACTTAACTTTAACTTTTGAGACAATAAAGTTAATCTTGAATCTTGAACTGCAGTCAGTAGACTAATGCCATGGTTTCCATATACGCGTTGAGCCTATCAGAACTTGTTTATGTATCTTATGCCTATATGTAAGTTTTTAATTCTTCGGGAAATAAGAGTGTGCATCCTCATAATGGGATTGGTTCAATTTGATGTAAAATTACACCAGTGCTTCTCAAATAGCTGCAGTGGAAAGCAGTAGCAATGATGCTGACATCAGGATTTGGCATGCCCCAGCACGTTAAGCCAGAGTTTACTACTTAAGCAATATGGGTCAGAACAACCCACTATTCTGCATAGAGACAAGTTTTTTTTCTTTCTTATGTGGGCCAGAGAGGAACTGTTCCACCATGGAACAATGCCAGGTGGGAGTCTGTGCCATAAGAATGAGGCCATGGGCGTCGGGTCTCTTGTCTAACCTTCTTGGTCTGGGCCCGAGGCTCCCTCACATCTGTGTGCTGTCTGACCCAGCGGCAGGCAGCTGCTCCCTCTCATTATACCCCCTAATGGATGGATCCGTTTCCCTCTGACCTCATCCTTCCTCCGTCCTTACACCCTCCCTCATTTTTATTCCACCAATGAGACATAGCTGACACAACTTTTGAAATAAGTTACTTAATTACATATGTATAAATGACCATAAATGGTAATAATTTATGCAAGATGTTTAGTTTTATGATGAAATATGTGATGGTATATGCCATTAAACATCTTCATACATTATATCCGCTCTTGCATACTGAATATTTCATTCATTCCATCCAGAACATTTCACAGTGCAATGCATTATCTCCACAATGCAAAGCTGTCACCTTTGTCTTGCACGAGGCATTTACATGGCAAATAAAAGGAGGAGCAGAAAAACTAGGCTCTTCAGATCTCCCCACCTGTGTCTGCTACTGAGTAAACAGGAGCTGTTGTCACGAGCTGAAGACAGCTTGTGGTTTGCTCTTTGGAATTGAATTTCAGGTTCTTGCTCTTTTGATTTCGCCGCATAGGGTGTGTGTGAGCCGTCAACGCTGCAGCCTATGCTGAGGAATTATTAACGATGGGAGATTCGACATTTGAGGAAAAAAAATATTAAATAAAAGCAGGCTTTGACTACAAAATCAGGACAATATCGAATTATTACAAATGACCTATATTGGCTTTCTTATAGCCAATATAAAAATATAACGATATTGTCCAGCATTTCATTTCCGATACTGATGTCAACCGATATCAATATTGGCAGCAGATATAATTTTGTGTAATGAATGAACATACGCTTCTTTTACTGCGATGCCACTAGATGCATTTGACAAATAAAACACTGTGAGTGCAAAATAAGCAACACGTGCAATACAAGTTATACAAAAAAGTGTCGTATTTATTTTAAACACTCTGCCTCAACAACATACTAATAAATCAGGATCAGTAATCAACTAAAATAACATGTTCTTCTACTATCTACTGTAACTAGAAAGCTGCATATTTCTATGTGGCACAAACATCCGTATGAGAACACATTCAAGTTTAAATTATAAAACTCAGGACTAATACCATCAGTGTAAATATACGTCACAACACAGGAAACGTATCCGTGTAGAAGCACTAAAGGAATATGCCTTTTTCCTCCTTTGCATAATCATATCTTTCATTGTAAATTAAATATTTACAATCCAAAAGCAAAATTTGGAAATAATTTCACACCAGTAACTTACTGTAGAGTGCTATTTATGGGCTGATAACAATATGAACCAATTATTTTCATGCAGTATCGGCCGACTGAATGTTATTGGACATGTTTTTTTCCATGTTCATGTTTCCGGTAATTTACCACTTCCACACATGATGTGAGGAGAACTGTTATTCAGTCTATCGTGTTGGACTTCATTACCTCATGCATGCAATGTTAAGGTAATGTAATGTAATGTGTCAATATGTTGTGTCATTACTGACACCTTGTGACCAGAATACAATATAGGCCATAGACTATAGCTATATACTTTTAGCAAGACCATATAGAAAAATGTCCATTGTGTTAACGTCAATTCCAGATGGACAGAAGCAAAATATAAAGTACAAAATGTGGGTTTTATGATTTAAGAGATAGAGTAGTTTGTGGTATTCTTATGCATGCACCGGCAGAAGCAGCAGCATATAAAAAAAAGCCAAAATAATAAGACAGGAGCAAAACATTTGGTTGCCAAGCAACAGACTTCAAGCAATGCCAGTACTGAGTTATGAGGAATGGGGGTGCATTACTTCACTTCCCAGATCCGGTGTTTGGGCTGAGGGTGGGGGGCAAAGACAGTCTCTACACCTGTCCTGATTTGTCAGGGGGGCATTGAACAATGACACTGACTGCAACAGACTGTAGGCCTCATGAGACCCCAATACTGGCATATCAGGAGGGGCCGTCAGACTTGGCAAAGGTTTAGAGGTCTCCTGATACTTTTGTGGTCTATGCTAGTCATTTTCACAGCATGTAAAGTAAATATGAGCTCTTTATATTTTATTGCTACATGAAAAAAAGAGGTTTGGTGCATGCATGTGTGCGAGACCGCATTCCTGTGTGTGCGTGGGTGTGTGCGTGGGCGTGTGTGTGTGTGTGTGTGTGCACATGTGTGCTCAAATGACCCACAGAGCAACATCTGTCAGTCAGCTGATTCTAGCCAATTTGTCAAAACCATTGAGTCGCCAGGAGACCAGCAGACAACACACTGTAAGGCGACGACAACGCTGTTGATTTTGACAGTTCATCCCCACCGACATTTTTTTTTCTTACATGCAGCCATTGACAAGTAGTCTTTTTTTCAATATACTTTGGTCATTTTAAGATTTTTGATTATGGATGAGTCGGTGTGACTGTTTTCTGATCAACAGAAATACATAAGAATTAGATGAATTGCATTATACCTTATTGCATTATTAAACCTGCGGACTGTGGGCCATTTGCACTCCGCTAAGTCACATTTTCATTATTCAGTCATTCTCTGTCTCTTTCTGGGGGATATATCACTATGAAACTAAATATTTATTTTTGTTATGCTTCTACTTTATAGCTTATAGCGTTGATCTACATCATCATGAGTTAGTTATACTGTTTGTCGACACCTAACAAATCCTGCTTAAACATTGCATTAAAACAGTCTCACTCTTTTTATAGCAATGCTCCTTGCATTCTGGTTACCGCTTATCCTCATTGGGTCACGGGTAAGGTGGAGCCTACCCCAGCTGAATGCAACAAACTATACACTGACGTGTAAGTGTATACACTAATATTATACACATCTACAGGTCTGAGGACCCAGGTAAAAGATACATGTTATTGCTTCTCTGTTAAGCAAATGATCGTAGTTTTAATGTACTGCTCTTTCCAAAATACAGCATATATAATGATATCCAATAACATAAGATACCGATAATTATCAGCCCAATATCGGACAAAAAATCTGATATCGGTTGTTAATATTCCACCTACCATTCTTACTCACAGTGTCTTAAAGAATGTGCTAAAACCAAGATGCTACCAACAAATAATACAAAATAACCAACAACTACGTGAGCTTCCATCTTCTTTGTTTACGCAACTTCAATGAATTTGATTTTCTGAGGGAACCAACCTAATTCCTGCATTGTACTTCCTTCTTCATTCGGCCCTCCAAATAAGAGGTTGAGCTATGGAATCAGAATGTCCTCGCTGGTGCTGATAACAGTGAACCTGCATACCAGATGGAAACACATGTTGTACTGCACAATGTAAATATGGCCGCTTGGTATTTTCCCTCATCTTCAGGAGTGGAATGTGGGAAGTAACAAGTGCCTCTTGCTTCCTTTAAATGTCCAAATGACTAGTATTAGTTAACAACACTGAGGATGTTGGTATGTAGTAAATAATGACATGACAGAGGTTTGTAATTCACTTGTCCGCCGCTGTTTGGGAACACTTTTAAATGCCTTTGCTTTTTATAGGTACAGTTTTTGACACACACTGGTAACTTTATTAGTGACTCATGCACAAGCTGACATTTGTAGAAGTTTTGGTTTCAATTGCACTGCGCGTAATATTTTGAACCTCTCATGTGACTGAATCCTGTATTAAAACACATTTATTGTTGATGAAAGATGAATTAATGTACAACATTGTACAATTATTGTACAATAATACTGCCTGAAGAATTTACTTTGGTCTTCTGAAATAAACCTGTTACAAATTATTGTTACATATTTAGCTGTCTACCATTAAATTACCATTATTTACCATTACTTTGCATATTTTCCACCCTTCCATCCATCCTTTTTTTTACACCACTAATCCTCATTTGGTATGCTGGAGCCTATCCCAGCTGTACAGCATATTTTCGATATTACTATATCATCACTATATTGCGATAACAACTAATGGCGGCTTAGACTTTTGCATGGTGAGATTATCATATAGTCAGGGATTAAAGCCATGGTCACATCTGAGCTGGATCTTATCCCATCTGACTTTTGGTGATTGGCAGGGCTTTTCTGTGTGTTTAATGACATCCAAAGGTGATGTTGACTGACTTCCAATTTCAAACCGGTTCTCTCACAAATATAAGAGAAACTACTCCTTCTATTCTATTTGATATATATTGCTGGAATTAGTAAGTGGTATTTGCTATAAAAACAAAACAAAACACACTTGTTAATCCATTTTCAGCTAAATATACTGCAAAAAAGGTCAGTAAGGATAATTCATAATGCCGCCTACAGAGAACATATTAACTCCTTGTTTCTAAAATCACAAATACTTCAACTTGCTGATATAGTTCATCTTCAAACAGCTAAAATAATGCATAAGGCTAAAAATAACCAATTACCTAAAAATGTCATCCAATACTTCTCTACAAGGGAGGAGAAATATGATCTCAGGGAAGAAGTACATTTGAAACACTTATATGCTAGGACTACGTTAAAAAGCCATAGCATTTCAGTATGTGGAATCAAACTATGGAATGGATTGAGGAAGGAACTCAAACAATGCACAACGATGAGCCAATTCAAGAAACAATACAAGCAGTTGATGTTTGCTAAATACAAGGATGAAGAGTCTTGAACCAGTCATGATGTGCTATATATATCACTATATTGACACTTACTATGGTACCCATTATGTCATTGGATGCTCATATCACCCATATACGAGGTGCATTATTTTAAAAACAAACAAACAAAAAAAAACTTAAACTGTATTATGGAAAGCAGGAAGTGAACAAATGTAACAGTTACTGATTGTAAAAGTACCAGATGAAGGGGTAGGATTTAATAAGCTGTGAACTGATTATGTGATGCATTCAATTGTAATCTGATGCATGTTCAAATGAAATAAAACCATTACCATTACCATTATATCAAATCAAAAGAAATCAATGTTACCGAGTTATCTGTGAATATAACAAATGTGGAGGGAGAAGGCAGTCATCTTATTGCTGTCTAAAACCGTTCTTCTTCGTCTTTCAGCATGTGCCTGTCTAGATGATGGCAGCATCATACGGTAGATAAAGCGTAACAGTCATCAGATAAGAAAAGCCTCAGGCACACAGTCCAGTTTATACACAATGCAGACATTTCCACCAAAACTTGAGAAGTCTTGCATGAATGATGACATCAGAGCAACAATATTTTGCTAAATTCTGTGGCAGGGCGAGGCATGAGTTCCTTGTTTTCTGGAAGTATTGGTGAAGTCACTGCAGACGTGAAACATGGTGTTTCCATGTAGACAAAAAAAAAAAAAAAAACTCAGCCACAAAACAACACCCTCAGCCCGACCATTTGTTCTCATCTGCTTGACAGAAGTGTTACATTTCAGTTCCCTTCTCAGGTTCTTCCCAGTAATTTATCTTAAAAGACGAGCTGTCAGAAGCCTTGATTTCCTCTATGAAGATAACTTTGTCAGCCGGCAAAGACAACAGACTCATCTTCAATTTGTTTGGCACCTTGCCAAGATAAAATACTGTATCTTTCACACAACAGACAGAGAGACTGGAATCCATTTTTTGCTGCAAATACCAGTTATGTCACACGAAAAACAAGTCAAAAGACCGAACTCCCCGAATCTCCCCGAATCTTTAATTTGATCAATTTACCATTTTGGCCAATATAGGCTTCCGACTATGTGGATCCAGTTTTGCAAAGGGTGTTATCTGGGCAAAATTTTGGCATCATCTCATACCAAGTAAATACAGTTCCATATCCGGGGGCAGACTGGCCATCGGGAGCAGTGGCGGGGCAAGGGTCCTTGGGGGTCGAAAGCAAGAAATTAAATTTCGTGCACACCGAAAAAAAAGAAAATTGCATGCAATTTCTGGGACACCAGGGGAGTGCTGCCCCCCCCCCCTCCCCCCCCCAACGGGGTTTGCTACATTGTTGTTTCATAATTGCATCATAAATGCCCATTGTTGTCATTTCTGTGCAGTACATTTATTAGCACTTGGGGCACCCGGTCTGTCAGGGGGCCCCCGCTAGGGGGGCATATGCGCGGTTCACAGTTGGCTCTTAGGTAGGAATCACTTTGGGCGTGTGACCAATCACAGCGGAGTACAGACCGTTTTGGCAAGAAACATAAATAACAGAAAATACAACTGAAATAGATGCAGATTCTGCAAAATCAAAAAAGTTTTCTGTGCGGGTTATTGTGTGTAGCTGCTCTATAGGAGACCACAATACAATACTCAATACAAAGGGTCGAAAAATGAGCAATAGGTCCCTTTAAATGTTGACTTCCATTGCATAAAATCTTTGAAATTACCAAGGAAAGCATAAACTGCAAATGGTAATGGTAATGGCTTTATTTCATTTGAACATGCATCAGATTACAATTGAATGCATCACATAATCAGTTCCCAGTTCCACATGTCCAAAAGGAGTAGGAAGAAGCAAAGCTTATTAAATCCTACCCTTCCATCTGGTACTTTTACAATCAGTAACTCTTACATTTGTTCACTTCCTGCTTTCCTAATATAGTTTATCAGTTGTTTTTTTTTTACTTTATTTTACTTTTATTTAATTTTTTGTCACGTACCGAAGTACGAGGTGATATGAGCATCCAATGACATAATGGGTACCATAGTAAGTGTCAATATAGTGATATATATAGCACATCATGACTGGTTTAAGACTCTTCATCCTTGTATTTAGCAAACATCAATGGCTTGTATTGTTTCTTGAATTGGCTCGTTGTGATCGTTGTGCATTGTTTGAGGGTCAATATTTACTTTTGTAAATACATCACGCATGCGTGTCACTTTCTGGACATATTGCATTCACATTTCAGAGATCCGATTTGACCAAAAAATCCAAATTAGTCATCATACAGTGTAAAGGTAGCCTTACATAGAAGTGGCACATACTATAGCTACCTTGCAGTATGTAGCCCCTTCATGTTAAGGACACTTTAAGTGTGACACTTTAAGTAGTGAGTTTCTCAAGAATCCAATCACAGTGGAACAATACAAGGAGCACAGTGAGAGTGAGACATCAACCTCACAATGGTCAGTTGCCAGAATGCACTGAGCTTTACTTTCAAGAATTCGACAGACTTCATCTTCCAACAGTAACAAAGACCCACACGACACCATCCAAGTACCTGTTCACTCCAGTACCAACACACATTAGGTCACACAGACAGAGCTCTTGTCAATTTCAATGACTCCATGAGCAGCCGCTGCGTTTTGTGACTACACTTTCAAGCTCTAAGCAGTTTTGACACAAATGGAGTACCTCCTATGCACTTTGCCAGAGGGTTTGGGTTCAGAGCTGTGCTCATGGGGAGGAAAAACTGCTGTGTGCTGTGTTTGGCAGCTTGCAGCCTGCAGAGACAAGAGTAGAGATTTTCTGCCTGGCTGAGAGGGAATGACTGCAGCATGTGGGTGACTGGATGCGAGACACATGTTAATCACCGCAGCTCATCACCAGTCACCCACATCCGTCTGGCGGACTTTCAGTTGGACCGACAAGTTTATCTGTTTATTGGTTAGTTAAAATTTGCCATTGTAGACTAGTGTGGAAGGTTGAAACAACCATAAATTAAAATAGCCACATATGCATAAATCATTCATTCATTCATTTTCTACCGCTTTTTCCTCACAAAAGTCGCGGGGGTGCTGGAGCCTATCCCAGCTGTCTTTGGGCGAGAGGCGGTGTACTCCCTGGACTGGTCGCCAGCCAATCACAGGGCACATATAGACAAACAACCATTCACACTCACATTCATACCTATGGACAATTTGGAGCCGCCAATTAACCTAGCATGTTTTTGGAATGTGGGAGGAAACCGGAGTACCCGGAGAAAACTCACGCATGCGCGGGGAGAACATGCAAACTCCACACAGAGATGGCTGAGGGTGGAATTGAACCCTGGTCTTCTAGCTGTGAGGTCTGCGCGCTAACCACTCGACCGCCGTGCCACCCATGCATAAATCAGTGTAGCATAATTACATTGAGCAAGAATAATTCCAGTGTGCATAAAAACATCTACACACCCAGTGTTTGTGAAATTAAAAATCTGACAAAAATGAATTCTTGCACATTTAATATGCTCTATAAAATGTACAACTTTTTTGGAAACAAGATCACATTCGAATTTAAATCAAATTTTAATTTCAACTGTTATAACTGATATCTGTACATAATTCTTATTGTCAGGCTGCAAAGTATTGAGCAATAACTATTCGCGGCTGTTCTGTTGTGCTTTACAAATAAACGCCAGACCCTAATAAAACTATTGTTGTTAACTAGCACACGTCAGACGTGTCTGTTTGTTGGAGACCTGATCCAGTGTTCACAACAGTCAGCACAAATCTTGAAAACTGTTCATATTCAGAGTTCTTTTTTTCCCCTTCCTTACTTGTTGTTACAGCAGGGGACACATCAAGAGAGGAAGTATGAATTATTACTTGTATGTTATGTAACAGCGCATCCCTACTTCTCATGTATGTAACAACAAAGAAACATATGACATAAAAGCTTGCAGTTTCTGTGTTATCTTTTGTCAAAATAATACTTTTAAGTTTTGTGCAGGAGCACAGACACATTGCATAACAAATGTGTGTTAAAAGAAACTCAGTTGTGTATTATTGCCATCTACTGGTCAAATTCAACTTCAGCTGCAGTGTGTGATGATGATGTACAATATATTCAGATGCGGGGAAAAGTTTTTGCCAGCAATTCATGTTTTGTATTCTGCCTCAGCGTTTTTAATTTTTTTTCATATTGTTCTATTATGATCAGAAAAATCAAATAATTTATTTATTCAGAATTTATAACAATACTGTTAATTATAATATATATAGTTATATAATTATAATATAATTATATGATTAATTAAGCAATAAATAAATCAATAAGAATATATTGATTATATATTATATAAATCAATAAATCAATAAGAATATATTGATTTATTTATTGCTATAATTTATCATTATTATTGCCATTATTCAATCACTATTGTATTTTTTTTATTTTGCAGACTACTAATTGAAAAACGAATACTGTCTAGAAAATATGTATAAATTACGAAAAATGCTCATAAAGTGAAAAAAAGCATCCTGTATGTTTTCAGCTGTGCACCAAAATTGAAGGCATCCTTCCTTGAGGATCAGAAAAATCAAATGCAGCAAGACACTTCTTAAGACATACTTATTTTTTAAAATATAATGTTTTCTCATTATAGAAATACATTACAAATCAAGCATAATAATAAAAAATACTTCTACATAATATTAATAATAATTATTAATTTATGTATTCATAATTTATAACAATGCTCCTAATTATAATATATATATAATTATAATTATATAATTAAATAATGATGAATTAATTTATCATTATTATTGCCATTATTAAATCATTATTGTATTTTTTTATTTTGCAGACTACTAATTTAAAACAGACAATATTTATAAATTATGAAAAAAGCATCCTGTATGTTTTCACCTGTGCACCAAAATTGAAGGCATCCTTCCTTGGTCTACGCCTCACCCTTACAGAAGGCCTTGTGGAAGTCGTTACGTTGCTTTTCCATAATCTTGCTAACTAATAAAGGAGGACGTTTTTTGTCAGGTGGACCGTTTTAATCCTTTTAATGGTCGAACACCTGCCCACTGGTAGTTACCACAAAAATCACGAGCTGATTGTACATCATCTGATCACGTCACCCCATCCCTTTTGTAGCAGCGGCTTAAAGCTCTTGAGCGCCTTACTTATGACTTAATGACAGGTATCAAATAATGGCTGCAGCTGGCCCATGGCGGTGTGTACAGAGCAATAACTCATAAACATTGCATTATCACAGAAGCTAAAAAGCACAATGGGTTAGGGAAAGAGTATCTGTTTCAAAAGCACTGGTCACATGCTGTGCCAAAATGTAAGAAAACACGCGACTGGGGAATAATCACGCACTTAAAAGCAACAAGTTGATACACTGTACCCGCTGTCACAACAATTCACCTGCCGCCATCTTTCAGCGTGACTATTCACAGCCTCGCCATTTTTTTTTTTTTTATGCCAGAGCAAATTGACATGTCATCACTTACTGTGACTGTATTGATCAAACCTCAGGTGCAAAGTAGAGACACCCGCTGAACACCTTACCTAACACTTATTTTCCTGATTCAGACGCTTGTTGATTAAGTGACATGACAATCTCTCTCCCTTTAGACCGACCTATGGGTAAACACGAGGCTGAAAGGTTGCCTCGAGCTTCTTTAGAAAAGACAACAAAAAAGCTTTAACTGTAGCGAGATGCCTTTCAATTCCATGCAAACACAGCGCTAATGTGATACAGGCTAACTAACCCCAGTGTCCACTGCGGTCACACAAGTGTCGTCTGCTGACAGGTCCTGTTAGGACTCCATTGTGTGGACACGGCCACAGAAGACAAGAGAGGAGCTAGTTCAAGCACAAAGAGAACACAGGTACACGCTGAGCTCTGTCTCATCACAGCTGCTCTTTCTTCTGGATGTCAGTCACCCCTCAGTCCGCCGCTCAAATAGTACGGTAGCCGGGCTCGGCACAGCGCTGAACTCCGAAAAACAGGTGCAGACCAAGAAATATCATCTCATAATGGTGCTGACAGACAGGTTGCTCTCAGAGTCTCAGGATGGAGTTCTTCGGTTTCCATAAGCGTTCTAAGCCGTACTTCAACTCTCGTGATCTAACTGCTGGAGCAAAGGTGCTGTTGTGCCTTGTCAGTGTGGACATGTTCAAAGCAATTAACACTGTGACTTGTTCTAGATCAGGGGTCTCAAACTCAATTCACCACTGGAGCTAGGGTCTGGGCGAGGCTGGGCCGCATCAGGTTTTCCAAAAAAAAAAAAAAAACGCATTTATTAAAAACAGAAAAATGAATAAACTTTGCTTTGGTTCCGATTTTCTACGAGAAAAGCTCTGATAAAACATTCCACTGTTCTCAAATATCTTAATTTTTATTTTTCTATGCAAAATAAGAAATAAGAAATAAAATAAATAAACAAATCAAGAATAAAGAAAATCAATCAATCAGTAATAAATAAATATAATAATAATAATAATAATAAAACGGCAAATAATAAAAACTTTAGAAACCACATATAGTTGGTGATTATTTTTTTTCTAATTAAAATGAACAAAGCATTATTAGAGCCCTGTAGACATGACAAAACACGACTATAGTCACATTTATACTCTTTTTATTTACAACATATCACGCAACTGCAGGGTCTTGAGACACATGCTAACTCGCAAACTAGAGAGCTAGCGACCTAAATGGTAGCCTCCAAGTTATTTCCTTTAAACTTAAAAAGCCAAAAACGTACCACTTCCACACGGATAGGGAGGATAACTATTAACAGTTATTTAACCTTTAACATGAACATTAATCAAACGTAATCATTTTTTCTGGGTACATGATACCATACAGCATCCATATCAAACTTGCGCGGGCCGCACTAACATTAAACTTTTATATCAAGGCGGGGGCCTCAAACTTGTGTCCTGCGGGCCACATTTGGCCCGTGGGCCGCGTGTTTGAGACCCCTGTTCTAGATATTCTAAAAGGTATTAACACGGGCAAATAAACTGAAAAAAAACCCAACTCATAATATTACTAGATCTAGTAGTAATAAACTCAATAAAGTTGGAATTTTAAAAGGAGAATGTAAAGGCCTGCTATATATTCATCATGTCATACCAATATTGTCATTTTGTTTTAAAAAAAAAATCTGACCAGCTGTCAGGAAAATGATTTGCTATCGCACTTATTAAATGTTCTGTGTCCATTATTCAATTTAATGTTGCTAATACTAGTTATAATTATACACCTACATACTGTATGTATATTGACTAATATACACACTAATGTCACACTGATTTGTCATAACTATCGAGAGGCCTCTTGTCTCCTGATTCAGATAGCCTTGGGTGTCCAGGCATGTGAGTCTGCCCTTTATCGTCTCTGTCCCTCACAGGAGGAAGAGAACAACTTTCCTTTCTTTCCGAGACATTTTTTCGAGAAGACATCTGTCCAAATTGTGTTGATTTATCTCCTTGCATCCATATTTTATTAGAATGTACATCTCATTATTCTCAAAGAACTTGTTTCTTCTCTTGTGTATTTAGAAGCTAGAAGCCGATCATCCCCATTATCATTTGTGGATTTTTTTTTTCTAAAATGAAGGCAATTGGAATCTGTATACTTTTTTCAAAGAAAAGACACAAACTTTTGCTCAATGGCGATTCATTATCATGGAGTTGATTTGCCAAAACATCGGCTATGTATTTTACAATAGATCATTGCATACTTGCATTTGTGACCCTCGCTAATTTGCAACTTTTTGTATAAAAAAAAAAAAAATTCTTTTTTTTCAGCAACGCATCTCATTCATCCTAGTTTTTTGATAATTCCGACACAAAGTAAAGTAAAGCATCAATGTACAGTTTTACATGTTTGGATCATCTTACATTATCATTCATGAATGATAATAATATAATTCTTATATAATATTATATATACTAATACTAATTAGTGTGTGAGGCACTAACCTGAGATGGTGTCACCAGAGCAATGGCAATTGAAGAGAGAAGGACAGTGTTCTGCAGCGGAATCTAACCTAATAATTCATAATTTTACGAACGTGTAACTTGGCATGATCTTCAATAATTCTCTTTTTTTTTTTACCTTTACTGAATGTCCAATCAGAATAAAGGCTACACTAATTACAGCCTCTTGGGGGGCATATTTCCATGGTGTTTGGGGGTTGCTATTATATGCTGTGATATATTTGTGGTCTAATTCTTTATTATCATTGCTCCTCTGCAGAATCTGCCATTTTTTGTGCTTGTCAGTCTCTAATTTAAAACTGGCAAGAGGCAAGATTTAAAGTCCTGAGTGCAGTTTACAGAGATAATATATTAGCAAAAAGAGATGATGAGCCTGAGCATAGAGTAAACTAACTAAAGTTGTTTTAACTGTGAATGGGATCAGCGCCAAATCAGTACTGCGTCTCTCAAAACCCAGCCCAAATCCTCAGCACCGCATTATTTTGTAAAACTTTCATGTCCTATCATTGGATCCATATTCAGCCCTGCCATATTAAAAAAGACAGAGGTCACTCAGGTCACCGAGACAAAGGCCTTTATAAAGAGAGTGGAAGCCCTGTGTGCCAGGGATGACAGATGCCGAGACACGATTGGCCTGTTGCCGCACGGATGAGATTCGCTGTCAACAGGTCCCAATTAGCCCAATCAGAGTGGAAGGAAACGGCACAGAAAAGAGACTTTGTTAGTGCCGCTGTTTGTGAAGCTGGAGGCAAAAACAAAACACAATCGGGAGCTCATTCTTCCTGCACGGCATTCTATGGGGGCAAATTAATACGGCCTTGTTGTAGCATAGCTTTGTTGACACGCACGGCAGCGAGGGCCGCATTGTCTCAGACGTAAATGTTGCCGCTGATGTAAATACGACCGTCTGCTTTGCCTTTTGTGTTTGTGAATAGCAGTCAACGAGCAGCGCTACTTCCTGACACAAATGTGTCATCGAGAGCCTTTCAAAATGCGAACAAAAAACCACCGTGATCTAAGCAGGCTGCAGTTCACATGAAAGTCCATGTGACAAAATTAAAGTGAGAGAACCCACAAGGAAATATGCTGCCGCAAAAACGGAAGTTGGGAAAAATAATTTTGAAGCACTGCTGAAAACAAACAATAGGAGATAGTGATACCTTAAAAATTCAAAGATTGTCTTTGTAACTTTAGGAGAATTAGATCTAAATAAACACATAAATGCACATACCATTATAAACATTCTTGTAATTCTATAGATGGAAAACAGGAACTCTTTTATCACATCCGGCAAAAGAACAACTAGGTGACCTTGACAAGCCCGAGTCATCAACCAGGACTCAGTGAGTGAAGAGACATTGATCCTTGACCCGAGGAAATCACATAGCTGCAGAAGAACTAAAGGTCTGATTCATGCTGAAAATATCAGCAGGAGTCTTGATGGCAAAGGTGAGGATGGACAGGTAATTGGGAAGGTGGAGCAGAGATGCCCTTTGTCTCTGGACCTCCCATTTTCTATGCATGATGCCTCTTTGTTGGACTTTTCCTAAAAGGTCCGTTAAGCGTTTCCAAAAAACTGCGCTTTTAATAGTGTTGTCAGTATATACACTATACAGTGGATTCCTGCACATTCGAGATTCAACATTCACGACCCTGCAAATTTGTCGATTTTTGGTCAGAACATTATGATTATTTATTAGCAATGTGTAATTATAATGTTTTTCTATATGTTCCCTGCAATTGGCTGGCAACCAGTCCAGGGTGTACCCCTCCTCTCACCCAAAATCAACCTGGATAGACTCCAGCATACCCCACAACCGTAGTGAGGATAATGTGACATTGAGAATAAATTTTAATTTTAATTGATGGCGGCACGGCGGACGAGTGGTTAGCACGCAGCCCTCACAACTAGGAGACCACGGTTCGATTCCACCCTCGGCCATCTCTGTGTGGAGTTTGCATGTTCTCCCCGTGCATGCGTGGGTTTTCTCCGGGTACTCCGGTTTCCTCCCACATTCCAAAAACATGCTCTTCACTCCAAATTGTCCATAGGTATGAATGTGAGTGTGAATGGTTGTTTGTCTATATGTGCCCTGGGATTGGCTGGCGACCAGTCCAGGGTGTACCCCGCCTCTCTCGCCCAAAGACAGCTGGGATAGGCTCCAGCACCCCCGCAACCTTTGTGAGGAAAAGCGGTAGAAAATGAATGAATTTTAATTGACATTATCCATCTATTTTCCTCAAGGGTCGAGGGCATGCTGGAGCCTATCCCAGCCAATTAACCTAGCATGTTTTTGGAATGTGGGAGGAAACCGGAGAACATGCCAGTACGACGAATCGAACCCGGGTCTCCCAGCTGTGTGGCCTGCGCTCTAACCACCATGCAGCCCCACATGACATTATAATATATATTTTTTAAAGTTTTCCCGAAAAGTAGGCTCCTTTACCATAAATAGGTAATAATTTAGAAATACATGATAATGCAAGTAAAATGTATTGGCCATTACATGATACTGGTTGGAAATTGCTGGACTAGTGTTAATGTAATATCAAGTGTAGATGTTATAAGCAGCAAGCATAAAGATGCCAGTGCTCCATAGCCTGGCTGAGGATTCAATGGATGTATTTTTTTTGTGCAACGTCACATACCAAGGCACAGTCTGCTTTGGGGGAAGATTTCCCTGAAGGCTTTCTACCATGAATTCCATCTCCTGGAAAGGCTTTTAGAAATCAGAGGACCAGATCCAGGAAGTCAGGTGATATAGTATAAATAGTGCATTTCCACTCAGGGAGTTGTTGGTGGTGGTAGATGAGTGATAAGCGCAGGACTCAAACCCAGGAGACTAAGTGAGTAAAGCCTAATGTTACATTGTTTAATTGTTATTTTTAGACGACTGTGTAAAAAAAAAACCCAAAACATGTTAACCACAGAGAAAAGCAGACTATTTACACGCAGGAATGCAGACAAGGAGAGATGATTGATTGAGTGCACAAACAGTATTGGTGAGTAAGGGGGTGTTGGTGCCTTGCTTGAGGGCATCTCTCCAACAACAAGTTGCAATTTATTTTTGGAACCCTTACAGACTAAATGACTGCCATAGTATTTTATTTCGTAAAAATAATCAAAAGTCTGGGCTGCACGGCGGTCGAGTGGTTAGCGTGCAGACCTCACAGCTAGGAAACCAGGGTTCAATTCCACCATCGGCCATCTCTGTGTGGAATTTGCATGTTCTCTCTGTGCATGCGTGGGTTTTTACTCCGGTTTCCTCCCACATTCCAAAAACATGCTAGGTTAATTGGCGACTCCAAATTGTCCATAGTATGAATGTGAGTGTGAATGGTTGTTTGTCTATATGTGCCCTGTGATTGGCTGGCTACCAGTCCAGAGTGTACCCCGCCTCTCGCTCGAAGGCAGCTGGGATAGGCTCCAGCACCCCCGCGACCCTTGTGAGGAAAAGCGGTAGAAAATGAATGAATGAAGATGAAGTTATAGTTTCAGTCTCTCCACTATCATAACATTTGATATGTAATTAACGGTGACCGGTCCAGGTTTGAGTCTGCCTTTTGTCTGATTATCTGCGATAGGCTAAAGTTCCCAGAGAGCCTAAAAGCGATTAAAATGGATAGATGTGTAGATGGATCGATACAGTTCATTTGAATTTCTGATTGAAAAACCATTCTGTCCATTGTTGTCTGTTTTCGGCATGAACTGCAAAGTACAACCACAATAACAAACTGTTATGTTTTCATCAAAGTTGAGCGTTATTATCCTGACAAATCTCTGATCCAGACTCTGTATCAGATCAGTTTCGATAAAGCACGTGTTGACAGATTAGCGTTAAATTGGTGTATGCACATACATCGGGTTTGCAGAATGCAGCACGGCAATGGGTGATCTTCTAAAAGAAACAGGAGACGTTGTTATGTTGTGCCAGTCACTGGTTTCAGTCAACTATTTGAATGTAAGGGGATACCCGGTGCTTGGGGTTAATAGTCACGTCTAAGGGTCTCAAGGATCTCTGTTTTTTTCTTTGGTCTGAAGGCCAAGACTGAGGAATCTCTCTGAGATCAAAGCATGGGGCTCATAAACGTTGCATCCCTATCTCCATCCCTGTTTGTCTGGTGACCAGGTCTACAGTAAAAAAAAAAAAAAAACCTTGCGACCTACAAAGTGCTTGATATCAAAGTTATGTGTTACTTGAGTCCAAGAACAAATGGTTAGACATTACTTCAGCTTCAGCTTGCTAAGCTAACACTGAAATCACAGTGACCTTGGTAAACAGTAAAATTAGCAGGAAAATTACTGTACAGCAGACCTGAGTTCAATCCCATCCTAGGCCATTCATGTTCTGAATTGTTACTATTAAAGATTGAGAAGATTGCATCAGTTGTACTTTTTTGGAATACTTAAAACCGTTTTTTCCCCAGACTGTACCTCCAGCAGCTCCCAGGTAAGTTGAGTTTGAGACCCCTGCTTTAAAGACTCTGTATAATGTATCCCATGGGCCTCTTCCAGAGGCCATTAAACAGTGAGGACCGATCGAACGGTGGCCCCAAATTCTCAGGTGGGAGCTGGAGCCAAACTGATGATGTGGATCACAAAAGTATTAAATATTATTGTGATTCATCATCAAAAGTAAGCTTTCACTTATTCTTACCGTGTTATTATGTAATGTATAAATTAATAATAATAATGAATTTTAAATAACCTACGGCATCCCCATGGTTATGATCCAAACACACAGTCTTACATAAGCAGGAAAAAGTATTTAAAGGCCCACTGAGATTTCTCTGGGAGGTGGTATTCTGCAAAAGAAATGGTGCTTTGCAGTATATCATGTATATGGAGTGTGAGATTGACCTGTTTATTTTACTAGTAGAACACATATTTGAGAAACCAATGACCAGTTCACTAATGAAGGAGAATTCAACATGTGCTATCCAGATTTGAACTTTAAGTGTTTACATGTTTTTAACGTTATTGGAGCCCTTTAGACGTAGTCACTTTTACATTTGTATTACTCATTAAAATGTACAAAACAAAATAAACCATGTAAGACATAAATAAGACTTGTGCTGGTGTGTGTTGCTGTGACTGTGTTCTGGTGCTGAAAGAGTAGCAAAGAAGACAAAAGATAGGACAAAGCAAAAGGCATATAAGAGGAACTAGGGCATGGTAACTGCCTCTCGTACCCAAATTTTAGCTGAGAAACAACTGGCCATCTAAAAAAAACACTTGTTAGTTGGGACACTCGTATGGCAAGGTAGTACTGTGTAAATGGCAATCAAAAAATACAAGCAGTACCTTCTCATTTCTGTCAGGCTGTCAATGTACTCCAATGTAGGCAGTAGATAAATAACTACTGTCTTGTTGAGAGCCATCTACCAGGCCTAAACTTAAGTAGCCGGTCTGGACTGACACTGGCTGGAATTGAACTCTGCGTTGTGTTCTTTTGGCAAAAAGACCAGGTGGGAGGCTGCAATTTCTTCGCCAACCAGAAGAGGGCGTTTATTTCTGTGCACAACAAACAAAATGTACAGCAGCTTTAGCACACTTGCACAAGTTTACTACAGAAAAGAAAAGTACATACAAAAACGGACTTCTTAAAACTAACTCATACAACAACGGTAACTTTTACAAGGTGCCTTTACATGCCGTACATAATACAAGCACGTACTGGGGGTTAAACGTGTAACATATTAATATTTTATATGTAATTAACAATCGCTGCCACCGACTAGCATACCTCGTCCTCAGCAGTCCAAAAGACGACCGAAGCGCGCCAGAAAGGCAGGAAGTGACATCACAAGGTGTCAAAGTTCACACACAACAAAATAAATGCAAATAAAATAATTCACAATGAAAAAAAATGCATAAAGCAATACATACAAGAACGAATTATTGGTGAAATGAAATTGAGTAAACCAACACATCGGTTACATCTACCATTTAAAATACAATACACTTTTTTTTGTCTATTTCTGTTCCCCCTTGAGATTCCACTTCCACTGCGGCATTTCCTCAAACTACGGTGTGGGCTGAGGGTCAAACAGGACGTGATTGAAAAATCTCGCATGAAAAAAAAATAGTAATTATTATTAATGCAATAAACAATAAACAAACAACTGTTAATTATATTGTATATAATATTATCAAATTAATTTGTCGTGAATTCATTATTTTCATAAAGTCATAAACCACTGTGGTTGAACATTTAGTTGAATCAACTTCTGGTGGAAATGTTTACATTTCAACCAAATTTATATTCAAGTTTATGGTCAGGATGCGTGTCTGTCGCTCTGCTGCCGCCTTTGCCTTGCCTGCCTGGGCGGAGCTACCTGCGCACACCTGCTTGCAATCACTCATCATTGGTATTTAAGCCAGGCGCCTGGACTTGTTCGATGCCAGATCTTTGTTCCATGCACACCAGTCTTGTCCGTTGCCTTACTTGGGTAGCTTGATGTCATGTTGTATGGTCATTCTGTTCTCTTGTCCTCTTAGTATTTTTTTTTCACTCTGCTCAATTCCAGCAGTCGCTGACCTTTTACTTTTTGTGTAGTATTTTTTTCTCTGCAGTGTTTTTTGTTGTATTTTCAACTCTTGCGGGACACTTTTTGTATTAAGCATTATTCTTTAATATTTTTGTCGTTCTCTGAGTTGGGATCCAGACAGCCGAGCCAAATCCTAACATTTATATATTAATAAAAATATAAAAAAAATGATCTGCCAATGTATTTTTTCAGAGAGCTTGACTTTCTGATCAATTGTCAATTGCTTCCTCCTTTCCCACCTGCCAGTCAAAGCCAAATCATTTAGGTCATTATGGCCTGAAGCATGACGGCATGTCAAACTCAGCCTACCTGTCCACCAGTGGTAGAAAGAAGGTGAACATCGCAAGGTTAAGACCTTCTGATATAGTTCTAAAACAGCATAGAGTTACTGCATACATCCTGTATACACACATAATTGTGTGTGTGTGAGTTTGATGTGATATTTTTAAGTGTCTGCCACAATGAAATACACACCTTTCCAATTTTAATACGTCCCAGCATGCCTATAAAGCAGCAGCACTTGTGTTATTCTTTCAGCAATGTTCATTTCACACTGACAGGGCCTCTGTTAACTAGCCGGACGGCCACAGTGTGCACTGCCAGGTTTATTGCAACACACACACATGCTAATATTGCAAAGAATAGGTATTATATTTTTAACATCAGTTGTATTTTTTTACCATCTGGAGCGCAAAAACATTATTTCTGCAGAAAACAGTCACCCTAAGGTGGAACCTTGTGTACTGCTCCATGTCTGCTTATTATACGCCATTTATCCTTGTTTTTATGGAAAAAGTTGCTTGCAAATTCTAAATTTCCCTGTTGGTTTGGGCTTGTTTTCAAAGAGCAAATCACTTGTTTGTTTTGCAAGGCAGGCCCATAACAAACATATAAGTGCAGTTGATTCAGCCAATTCAGCTGTTCTATCAACCATCATTACAATTAATGAGTGGTGAGTACGCGGGGTGCTCGGATCGGCAACTTATCAGTATTGGTCAATTTCTGTGAAAAAAACATTTGTGACAGTCAGAAAGCTAAACTAATAACTTGAAAATAACCTGAAAAATAATTCAGTTATGACCAGTTTATGTTATGACCAGAGTTTTGACTAAATGAAAGTAATTTTATGGTTTCTTTTTAATATCATATAGCCAGGATCAGGGGTGCAGCCAGGAGTTTCGGCTGCCATGAAAAAAAATCACATTGCCCTCCCATTATTAATTATTAATTACCTATTCTTGGGTCCCTTGGCAATCAAGTGACCTATGAATTGTCCTGACTTTTCCCCTAATACGGCATCCCTGGCCAATAGCACTCATTATAAATGAATTGAAAAATGCATAATTAAATATAAATATAATTAAATATAAATAATAAATAATTCATTCATTCATTTTCTACTGCTTATCTTCACGAGGGTTGCGGGAGTGCTGGAGCCTATCCCAGCTGTCTTTGGGCAAGAGGCGGGGTACACCCTGGACTGGTCGCCAGCCAATCACAGGGCACATATAGACATATATAATAGGTTATATATATACGTATATATATAACCTAGCATGTTTTTGGAATGTGGGAGGAAACCCACGCATGCACGGGGAGAATTGAACTCGGGTCTCCTAGCTATGAGGTCTATGTGCTAACCACTCATACGCCGTGCAGCCCCAGTACCTATACATTAAATATGTTTAATAAGTGTGTGCAACATATGTGAATTGTGCATTTAGCATGTTAATTTTCATTTCTATCGAACTATAACAATTAAAGACAATTTCAACAGTCACATTTATTGCAAATGTTAAGACAAAATCAAAGAACAGCGTGAATATCATGCAGGAGGTTTTGGAGATATAGAACTCAGAGCTCAGCTTTGTTAAAAATACACATTTTTCGTAACAATTGTAACATTTTCTGGTAGGTGTGGAACATTACTCACAAGAAAAAGCAGTGATATACTTTATTTGGAGATTTGCAATGTCTAATGGTATCTAGTGAGTTGTCTTGCAGCCACCTACTGCACATATACAATAGGAACAGCCAAATATACAGTTTGAAAAGCCTTATTTTCACGCAAAAAGCCTATGAAAACAACTGGTATTCCAGCAATATGACCTCTCCACATACATACATGTACTGTTTCAGACAAACGCTGATCTCAGGCCCAATGAATAAGGTCCCTTTGGGGCTCTAGTATGTAATTTATGTTCAAACAAAAAAAGTTGAGACAAGGACTTATGGCCTATGAACTGTTTGTGTTAGCTGCCTCGTTAAAGGGATCACCCTGTCGGTTTCAGCTGTGTGTGAATTTGAAACAAAAAAAATAGCGTGTCTGTGGGTAAGGGTAAGAAAGAGAGTACCATTTACAGCAAATGACATATGGTGAGTGAAAATGAATACCACAAAAAGCTACTAAATGTAAGCTTATTAAAACAAATACATGATTGTAGACGGCCACTGTGTAGTACATGCATAACTAATGAGACGGTGGATGAAAATGACTTTTTCAGGTGCTCTGCCTGGTGAGGAAGTAGGAAAATTACAACATAATCAACCTTTCAACCTTTCATACATTAATCCAGTGGTTCTCAATTATTTTCTGTCATGGACCCCCTCCTCGAATTGAAAAAATATTTATTTATCTGTACTGTACAGAGTGAACTCAAAAAATTAACTAGGAAAATATAATGAAATTGAGAGTTCTGAAGCATACAAGCGTATTCAAAAGTTAAATTGCATGTTGAGTAAGAAAAATGTGTACATGTTGGCAGGTATGCACTCACATTGAAATTACTCCCTACCTCTTAATCCAAAAAGAAGAAAACAGCATTTCTGGCTCATTGATATACCAAGTGGCTGCACGGCGGTCGAGTGGTTAGCGTGCAGACCTCACAGCGAGGAGACCTAGGTTCAATTCCACCCTCTCTGTGTGGAGTTTGCATGTTCTCCCCGTGCATGCGTGGGTTTTTTCCTTCCATTCCAAAAACATGCTAGGTTAATTAGCGACTCCAAATTGTCCATAGGTATGAATGTGAGTGTGAATGGTTGTTTGTCTATATGTGCCCTGTGATTGGCTGGCCACCAGTCCAGGGTGTACCACGCCTCTCGCCCGAAGACAGTTGGGATAGGCTCCAGCCCCCCCGCAACCCTTGTGAGGAACAAGCGGTAGAAAATGAATGAATGAATGAATGAGAGTTCTGAAGCATACAAGCGTATTCAAAAGTTAAATTGCATGTTGAGTAAGAAAAATGTGTACATGTTGGCAGGTATGCACTCACATTGAAATTACTCCCTGCCTCTCATGCCCTCTTAATCAAAAATGAAGAAAACAGCATTTCTGGCTCATTGATATCCCAAGTGGTTGCACGGCGGTCGAGTGGTTAGCGCGCAGACCTGGGTTCAATTCCACCCTCGGCCATCTCTGTGTGGAGTTTGCATGTTCTCCCCGTGCATGCGTGGGTTTTCTCCGGGTACTCCGGTTTCCTCCCACATTCCAAAAACATGCTAGGTTAATTAGCGACTCCAAATTGTCCATAGGTATGAATGTGAGTGTGAATGGTTGTTTGTCTATATGTGCCCTGTGATTGGCTGGCCACCAGTCCAGGGTGTACCACGCCTCTCGCCCGAAGACAGTTGGGATAGGCTCCAGCACCCCCGCAACCCTCGTGAGGATAAGCGGTAGAAAATGAATGAATGAAGGATATATCAAGTGTACATGTAACCCGTTTGGGTCCATCAAATGAGTGTTGAGAGCGCTAGCCAGTGACCTCAAAGGATAAGCTGTCATTTCAATGTCCAGCACGACTCTTCAGGTATCAGAGAGTGAACCTTTACCAACGTACTTTCTCACAGCTGCACCAACTGACGTTACACACACAACATGTGTCCATGTTCTCTGCATGCAAAGTTCTCTGCCGCAGTATTTACATAGGGCTCATTGCTGCACAATGACTCCACTATATAAGAGAGAGCTTCTGCAGTCTAATGAGCTTTGGTTAAAAACCCTCTGACAGATGCTACGAACAAGAAACACCGCTTTAGCATGATTGACTTGATGAACCGTCTTTGTCATTCTCATAATATCCAATTTGTGGATTTACTGCAACATCTGTAGTCTCCACGAACAGAGGTAATTCAAAACCTCCTATAAAATATGAACTATGTCTTACCACCAAGTGCTGTTATATAGTATGTTTCAGCTTGTTTCCCAGGCTGTTTTTAGATGTGTTATATCCGTGGGCATCAGTCATAATGCCAAGGTCGTGGCTTCTAGATGGCTTTTCCACTATTAGAACTCATTAAAGCTCATTAGGCGTCAGCTGCTGTCTTGTCCCCCCCCCCATACTCTCTCACATACACAACCTGAACAGATGGACAGGCGCACATTCCTCACACAAACACAGTTATAAAATACACAAACATGAATACAGCCACTACTGCGACCCCTGTGATACACACTCATAGCATTGCAAATGGCAAATGGCGGTGGTAGAGAGTACTTAGAAACGGGTGTTTGGTAAACGGAGAAGGCTGGGAGTCAAGGAGTAAAGTGGGCGAGAGCAGCAGGTGTTTCATTTTCAGGTCCCACAGGGTGCATTCCTCCATTCTAAACAACACGCCAAGGTAGTGCGGCTGTCTGGAAACAAGTTCATCAACAGCTTGTGACACGCTGCTCTCGAGCAAGGTCACACGGTCGGGCAGTTTGAGCAATGAGACGTGTTGGAAGCCCGGAACCCAGCTCTCCTTGGCCGATGACCGATCTATTAAAACAGAGTTTAGATTTGAGGTACAGTACATACTGCTTCCAGGACCAGGACCACAACACCCACCAATTGGGGATGTTCAATACCAGTCCAAAGCGACAATAAATAGTGGAGTGGCAACCGGAGTGGGACTCAATACAGTAGAACGATACAAAAAAATATTAAAATCTTATTGTTAGAGAGTATCACCAATCAGCTTATAATTTTAGTGTAATTAAACTTTTTGGAAAAAGTTATGAATTTATCATCCATCTGATTTTTAATGCACAAACAAATGGATATCATTTGCCTCTCTTCATCCAGTCAGTTTGATTCTTGGTGACTTTTGTATGGCTAGTTCCCTTGCCACTGGATGTAAAATTGCCTACAATCCCCAGAAGTTACTCAGGTAGTCCAGGACGTCACACCCACACCCACTGTGGCCATAAGAATTGGTCTTTTGACCAACATGACCAAAGTTGACCAACGTTTTTTTACATGTGAACTCACCGCCATTAGTTTTTGCTCCGTATTCATTTCAGTATGTCTTACTGTATTTATTTGACCATTTTTGGTGTTGTTGTGCTGACCAAAACATGATGTAATGGTGACGTTTCTGGCACATAACACAGAGCTATTCGATGGAACCTGCCTCAAAATCTGTGAGACCCACCATGATGTTCTTCAAAGCATTTTAGGTTAACAACACACTTCACCTTCCATGGAAACATGATGTAAAACAACAATTTTCCAAAATGTATTGATTGGAAAAATAACTCAGAGTCGTAATTCAATCATGGACATTGAGTGGGGCGGTTGCTCTGAGGGACTGGCCAATCACAGAGTGTCAACAGTGAATACACGATTACGAATAATGAATTTTTAATGTACTTGTTTCATGTTGTCCGTAATGTCATTCCCGTCTCTATGCATTCTAGTGCGAGAAAACAAGTTAATATAAGCTTGCTAACAATGAACATCATGGGAAATATATATTTTAGGTTAAAGCCCTCAACAAAAAAAATGCAAATGTATTATTTACATAACGGACTTCTATATTAACCAAGCTGCAGTGATACAGCTAACATGAAAAAGTGGTTTGTAGCGGTTTCAGCGGTTTTTACCTGAGGACTAGAGTCTTGTGCTGGAACACATAGTCAGCATAGTCATCTTGCTTTGAGTTCCCCTTGAGGGACTAACAGGAGAATGATGACGACAGGAAGAGAATGTTGATTCAGGTTCATAGGTCAATGGCATGGGTGTACATCCCTGCTGGCTGCCACGTACTGAAGTGTACCAGCCAGGAACGGGATGCTGAGCAAAGGGAGCTAAAGCAGCAGGAGGGGGACTTTGAGCAGAGGAATGGGTTGTTTCAGTCCATTAAATTGCAGGATAATAATAGTGGGAGGTAACACAACTGTAGCAGCAGGAGTTGCTCTCCTAAAGAGAAAATAATATGTTAAAGATTGTAGCAGGAATTCATGTTGACTTCCCATTGCAATCCTTAAAAGGCTAATAAACAACTGCTTTTTTTTTCACTTGACATTCAGTCCCTATCCTGCCTGTGTCTCACAAAAAAAACTATTACTCAGACCAGCTCACACCAAAAAGAATTATTATTAATACATTTGCAGGATGTATGTTTAATAGATCAGATAGATCGACCAAAACAGTTTGCAGTATGGCAATTGGTCACGGCTAAGTTTGTACAGTATCTCCATATCCTTGAGTGTTATGGTAATGGTAATGGTTCTACTTCATTTGAACATGCATCAGATTACAATTGAATGCATCACATAATCAGTTCACAGTTCCACATGTCCAAAAGGAGTAGGAAGAAGCAAAGCTTATTAAATCCTACCCCTCCAACTGGTACTTTTACAATCAGTAACTGTTACATTTGTTCACTTCCTGCTTTCTTTAATTTAATTTTATTTAATTTTATTTAATTTTATTTAATTTTATTTAATTTTATTTAATTTTATTTAATTTAATTTAAGGGTCTTACTCAATCCATTCTATAGTTTGATTCCACATACTGAAATGCTATGGCTTTTTAACGTAGTCCTAGCATATAAGTGTTTCAAATGTAGTTCTTCCCTGAGATCATATTTCTTATGCCTTATGCATTATTTTAGCTGTTTGAAGATGAACTATATCAGCAAGTGGAAGTATTTGTGATTTTAGAAATAAGGAGTTAGTATGTTCTCTGTAGGCGCCATTATGAATTATCCTTACTATCCTTTTTTTGCAGTACATTTAGCAAGTGAAGATTGCTTTTATAGTTATTACCCCATATTTCCACACAGTCAAGAACATGTGCTTTGAAACCAAATCTCTAGACATAGGTTCAACCAAATAAACCTCTCCTCCTTTTCAGTGTAATCTGCACTCAGTGGCAAAAGGCAAGAGATTTGTTGTGTTCAAGAGCTGGAGGGATATTACCTGTTTGTGCGCTTACATGGTTGAGGAGATAAATATCACCAGTGTAGAACCTTGTGTTGTACATCTCTGTTCCATCTCTCCACCCTTTACTGTGGAGAATCAGATATAGTCCCAGCCTATTTATAAGGTTACAATGGCCCTGTCATGGTGGTTGAGATTAATGAAGACTGTTTATGTGGCTGGGGGGGCTTTGGGGATTCCGCTTTCCTGCTGCACATGTTCTTGAAGGCTGTTAACCTCAGCCAAGCACAAGACCGTTTGACGCACTGCGAAGTGGTCGCTCACTTGACAGCGTGGAGGATTGTTTACTTTGATTTTACTATATTTGCTCAGTAATTGACACCTGATTACGTTAAAAAAAACAATACCAAATAGCGAATAATCATGTGGTCACTGCATCCTTTGAGTCTAGTCATGTGGAAGTGACCTGCTACATAATCCGACTGTTGTGTTTCAACATTAGTCATAGGTGTTGTATCCAAGGGACAATCGTACAATGCTGTGAACTCTCCAGCCCGTGATGAACTTTCCCTCAGGCGGCTATATGATATGTTGTAAGGATGTCAGCATATCAGCTCATCAGATGAAGGGTGGCGATTTAAAAAAAGAACACATCACCTGCAAGGTCACACAATAGCCTTCCCTTGTAGTCACTCTGGGGGTTATGTAAAAGGATGCAGGGGGAGGAAACGTCATAGAATCATACTGCGGTTAATACATACGTACACATATGGCCATGTTATTTACATATTTTATTTAGCTCACCTCCTGACCATCCATACTGTCTGATGAATACAATAAACATATCTCACCATGTTAATTGTTGGTGGACTACGATGGCTATAATTCGGCGGGCAGCGTCCACACTTCCGCAGAGCTCGGTGTCATTTCATTTTCACTTCATTTCAAAACCGATGGATTCACTGTCAGTAAAGTCTCGTTATATCGATATTGTCGGGAGTCGGAAAAAATATCGATATAACCGGACTGTCGATATATCCGATCCTGCGCCGAACTGCATTAAAAGTGGGCAATAATGCATAATGTTGAGCAGCTTAAATCAATCTTTGCTTAAGGATTTCCACCACCAGAGCGCAGCACACACACCGATTCCCGCACTTCCTGGTTCACAGGTCATGCTCAACCCGCCCCACATAGCTGGCCAAACACATGCCTGCAACAGAAGAACCAACTGCGTTCGTGGTTTCTCTCGTGTGTATAGAATCTATACACACGAGAGAAACCACGAACGCCAGCATGTACATATGAAAAACAGTGATTATTGCAAGCGATAAAAAGATATCTGAATACAACACAATTAAATACATGTATTTGTACGCTTGTGTCTTCGTTGGAATAGGTGTGTATGCTATGTCAGTTGATTCTTCTGTTGCAGACATGTGTTTGGCCAGCTATGTGGGGCGGGTTGAGAATGACCTGTGAACCAGGAAGTGCGGGAATCGGTGTGTGTGTGCTGCGCTCTGGTGGTGGAAGTGTGAAAAATAAAGTTGACTGGAAGCAGCCGTTTGCCGTGTTCTTTTTTGGTATTGAAATCCTTAAGCAAAGATTGATTTAAGCTGCTTTTGTATCGATATAAGCAGACCAAATTGGCTGGCGGGAGATGAAAAGGGCATCGTAGTAACCGGATTATCATAATAACCGGGTATCGTAGTAACGGAACTAATTATATCATAAAAGACTAGAAATTTGCCGGGAAATGAAAATAGTATCGTAATAAGCAGTAATTCGTTATAACCGATATCGATATAATGAGACTTTACTGTACTTCATTCATTCATTTATCCTGCGCTGGAGCCTATCCCAGCTGTCTTCAAACGAGAGGCGTGGTACACCCTGGACTGATCGCCAGCCAATTACAGCATTACACATACTTCTTTCTTCTCATCTAAGTCCAATTACTGAAGAAACTCCTTCAACTAGTCAACGGTGTACTCTGCCTCTTTCCCTAAAATCAGCTGGGATAGGCTCCAGCACATTCATGACCCAGATCCACATACATGATAGAAGTCATATGCCATCTCTCAAGTTTTATATGTGTGCATATTCAAGGCATGTGTTAACAACAAGTGCGTGTTTTGTGTGTGTGTGTGTGTGTGTGTGTACCAGCCCTATGGGTGTGAGATACCTATCTGGGGCCATACATCAGGGCCAGTGTGGCAGTGGGCCCATGTAATTATTGTGTCTCAATGGGACACTGTGTTATTTTTGCCCAGGGTGAGATTCTTATCTGGCCCTGTCAGCAGCCACCTGGATGGATGATCCACGCTCTCCAGAGAGAAGCTGCTGCTCACCTTTGCCAAAGCCAACTGGCCATTTCATAGGAGCTTCCCTGAGAGACAACGTCACTCTAATGTCAAGCTCTAACAAAGATACAGGTGAGGTGAGAAGAGGTACAGGGTACATACAGAAAAACAACCTTTCACATTCACACCAATGAGCAAGCTAAGTTAATTGCAGGCTCTAAATTGTTTATGTAAGTACAGTTGAGCCTCACTTTTCACGGGAATTACGTACATCCCACACCTAACACCCAATGGCGAAAATCCGGAAGTAATTTATAGGCCAATAAAATTACTATTTTAAACACATTGCTCGCTCCGACACCAGCAAATCCTTCTAGCTTGACCTTGACGTTCTGCTCCAATTTGAGATCATTGGCAATAAAAGTGACTTTAAGTTCCCACATTCCAAAAACATGTATATTAAGTTAATTGGTGACTCCAAATTATCCGATTGGCTGGCGACCAGTCCATTGTGTACCCCGCCTCTCACTCGAAGTCAGCTGGCATAGGCTCCAGCATACCCCCGCAACTCTAGTGAGGACATGTGGTATAGAAAATGGATGAAAATGGATGTATGAAAATGTATAGAAAATGGATGAATGGAAGAAATTTCTTTATTGTGAAAGTGAAACTTCATTTCAATTCTCTTCTATCACTGTGATCGTCTGCAATATTCATTCATTCATTCATTTTCTACCGCTTTTTCCTCACGAGGGTCGCGGGGGTGCTGGAGCCTATCTCAGCTGTCTTCAGTCTGGGACTGGTCGCCAGCCAATCACAGGGCACATAAAGACAAACAACCATTCACACTCACATTCATACCTATGGACAATTTGGAGTCGCTAATTAACCTAGCATGTTTTTGGAATGTGGGAGGAAACCGGAGTACCCGGAGTAAAAACCCACGCATGCACGGGGAGAACATGCAAACTCCACACAGAGATGACCGAGGGTGGAATTGAACCCTGGTCTCCTAGCTGTGAGGTCTCGTCTGCAATATGATATATTTAATTGAAATGGCTGATCTCAGCAACTCAAAAAAATTTTGAAGTCAATTTTGAACATTGTTGGCAAAAATGATACTAGAATAATACTGACTAGAATCCATGTGACCTTCAGCTTGAACAAGATTTCCGGTACCTACGCTGGCCACACAGCCCAACAACACGATGGAACCACCACCAAATGTTACTGTGGGTAGCAAGTGTTTGTCATGGAATGCTGTGTTCTTCATCCTCCATGTCCAAATAACTGTGTAGTGACACCATCTCCAGCAAGATCCTGTTATAGGTTATAGGAGCTGGTCTGTGGGTTGGATTTAACTGTTCTCACCATCTTTCGCCTCTGCTTATCTGAGATTTGTCTTAGCCTGCTGCTCCGGGCCTTCACCAGGACTGTGCCTGTGGTCTTCCATTTCGTCACTATGCTCCTCAGAGTGAAATCTCTAGTCATTTCATTTGTGACTGTGTGGTATCGTTTGCAAATAATACTAGAATTTCGGTTTTTCCCTACACATGTAATTTATATATTGTGATAAGGTTTATGAACCTGCAAATGAAAGTCGTTAGAGTCTTACTTTAAGTGTAAGAAGAAGTGATACACAGGTTTTTTTGGTACAATGGTGTAGGCAAAAATGTCACTGATTACAGATTAATGTGATGAGACCCACCTCACAGATACAGTGTAGTGCTATTTGTGCTTTAGTGCGCTTTGCTTGCCTGTCCAGTTGATAAAGGCGACATTGCGGTGACAGCAATCCACAAGCAACCCACCTGCTACAAGCCTTCCTATAAATGATCGTATTCTGTAGAGAAACAGCAATTACATTTATACCCAGTTGTGCGGTCCAACAATATCTGCCTGGTATTTGCTGTGCAAAATGGACACAATCACATCAGCTCCCAATGTCAGACAACATTCTTCTCTGGGTTGTGGGAATGGTACTTGTTTTGGAGGATCACCTTACATGGTGCAGTTTGTTTGTGATGGGTTGTGTAGTTGTATGCTCCCTGATCTATCAGCACTTTCCTTTATCCTCCTCCAATGGTCCAAGAGTAAACATACTGCAGATACAAACATCCATCCATTTTCTATGCCACTTGTCCTCACTGGGTCGCAACGGGATGCTGGAACCTAACTCAGCTGACTTTGGGTGAGAGGCAGAGTACAACCTGGACTGGTCATCAGCCAATCACATCTAGGCACATATAGACAAGCTGGAAATAATTCACGTCATGTCTATGGATATCTATGAATGAGTCTGTATTTGTATTAAGTCATTATAGTAGTATTACGGCTTTAAGTATGCATGCATCTGCTGCATAGAGTTATCGTCTGGACTGGAAAAATATAGACATAGTAAAAATAAAAATAATCCGATGTAATTTTAGGACAGTGTTTTGTCTAGAGTGGGGTCTCTGCTCCTTACCAGCTAAATAAGAATGTCTGAATGTGACACTGTCATCCAGCTTTGTTGCATGTATTTGCTTTTAACCAGTCCATTAGGTTCAGATAACCTCTGCCTGGTGGACCTTAGCGGCTTAAAACCATGCAACCCCACCCTTGACCTTTGCCCCGGACAATCCACTTCACCAGTCACCCAGTTGAGAAGAAAAGTGTGTTCTTTTCCAGCTCAGATGAAGCTAATATTACAACATGAGGGTTCATTAACAAATAGTCATCTGTTTGCTGCAGTGATGACAAAGGCAGCAATTTGAAGTTGATTGAGCGGCCGTTTGGGTATCCAAACCAGAGGGGCAAGCTGCCGGTGTCAATCAAACACCAAGGTTCACTTGTCGGACATCCTTGTAAGGATGCTGCCACCATTGCTAACACAAACACCATGCTTGTGTAGTCATGGGTAAATGTGTTGTATCTAATCTGCAGATTTAGGGGAGGGATATAACCTCACATATGATAGGCCAGAAGAAAGTCAATTGACACATAGTGTTCTTCCACCCCCGTCTGGCCGGGGAGCGTAACAGCATGATTTTATTCAAATTGGATGAAAACATTTTTAAAGATACAACATGTAAGTATCAGTATGCAGGAACCTGTAAAATCAGTGCATACAGCTCTGATGTAAATTAAATAAGTAGTGATCCGCATTTACTGTGTTTTTACAAAAAGTACAAAAAGGTTAATTGCATTTACAAAAGAAGCTGCTAAACGGTGGTACTAAATAATTCAATAAGTCTGTCTTTTAACTGCATTTACGATTAATTATTAATCACTGTTTAATCACTGATAGATGGACAAACTAATGGAGGAGTGCCAAATGAACCACTGCGCTAACAAGCCCAAGCCCAGCAATGCATGCTGGTATTGATATGGACCCCTAGTTTGTTTATGTCTGGATTATGAACATATTCCACCCATGAGAAATGTGTGTACTTATTTTTCACAATTATGGAATAAAAGTGGATGAAACTATGTATGTTTATTTACAGTTCCAGACATTTACATACACAGCAAGGGAATGAATGTGATGTCAGTTTAGAGGCCTTAGTCATTTATTTCAACCTTTCTTTGTCTAAGGTGGAATGATTACACAGCATATATGATTAATATATTCTATTTGGTCGTCCTCCTTCTTCATGACGCTATCCACCAGTACTAAGGCCAGTTAAACAGTCCCAGAGAATAATGCTACCACCACCATGCCATGCCAAATTGCTAAGCCTTTGTGTTGTTTTTGTCCTTTGTCCAGAAGGCGTCAGACTAGGTCATATTTGCATCTGCAAATTTTGGTTTGATTTTAGAACTTCTTCTCAGTTCATGTAAAATTTCTTCCAGTCAACAAGTTTTTAGTTCATTGCAAATGTGAGCCTAGGTCAGGGGTCGGGAACCTTTTTGGCTAAGAGAGCCATGAAGGCCAGATATTTTAAAATGTGTATCTGTGAGAGCCATATACATTTTTTTAAACATTGAATGCAATAAAATGTGTGCATTTTTATGTAAGACCAACAGTTTTAGATATAATGGGCTCTAATTACGTAGACCAGGCACACTACCCCACGCCAATGGGGTGTGGCCAGCACACTTTCGTGATGGTTTACTTTAAAATGTTAGCAAAAATAAATTTTTATTGTGGTAAGAAATGCTTGAGAGCCAGATACAGTCATCAAAAGAGCCCTACCTGGCTCCCGAGCCATAGGTTCCCTACCTCTGGCCTAGGTGGTTCCTGGTTTGCTCCTGAAAATCCTAATTTGTTTATTTTCATCAGAAGGTGAAAATGTTGGGTCATTGACAAAAAGGTGACATATAAATAACTTTAGGTACAATTGATGGAACTGATAATTGACGAGGCCACTCCTAGGTTTTCATTTTGTTTTTCTTCAGCCAATCAGATGTGGACTTGCTGATGTGTTTTGTATCATTGATCTGCTGCAGAACCCAACTTGGTTTCAGCTTCAGGTCACGAACAAATTACCAGAAATTCTCCTTCAAGATTTTTTGCTAGAAGAATTCATGGTTCCGGGTGACACGGTGGTCGAGTGGTTAGCGCGCAGACCTCACAGCTAGGAGACCAGGGTTCAATTCCACCCTCGGCCATCTCTGTGTGGAGTTTGCATGTTCTCCCCGTGCATGCGTGGGTTTTCTCCGGGTACTCCGGTTTCCTCCCACATTCCAAAAACATGCTAGGTTAATTGGCGACTCCAAATTGTCCATAGGTATCAATGTGAGTGTGAATGGTTGTTTGTCTATATGTGCTCTGTGATTGGCTAGCGACCAGTCCAGGGTGTACCTCGCCTCAAAAACAGCTGGGATAGGCTCCAGCTCCCTTGTGAGGAAAAGCGGTAGAAAATGAATGAATGAATGAATGAATGAATGAATTCATGGATCCATTTATCACAGCAAGTCATCCAAGTCTTGAAGCAGCAAAACAGCCCGGGTCATCGCACTACTACCACCATATTTTACTGTTATGTTTCTGAAACTTTATAGCAAATATAATGGGACCAACACCTTCCAAAAATGTATTTTTTTTGGATCATCTGTGTTGTTTTCCAAAGATCTTGCTGATCATCATGATGTTTTCTGGAAAAATTGAGACTTAAGGTTCTTTTTGTTTAGCAGTGGTTTTTGACTTAGAACTCTTCCATGCAGTCCGTTTTTGCCGATTGTCTTTATTTGGTGGAGTTAGGAACACTGACCTTAACTGAGGCAAATGATGCCTGCAGTTCTTTGGGTGTTGTTGTGGGGGTTTTGTGACCTCTTGGATGAGTTATCACTGCACTCTTGGGGTACTGTAGGTTTGTATTGTTTTTTTCTCCATTACTAATAGAAAACTGCATTTTGTGTCATGATGATCTGATAAACATCTGATAAAAAAATTAAAATAAAAAAAGAGATAGCACTTTTTCTTACTGTATATACAGTAGTATATAATATGGTCAAAATTTGTGAAAATGTCATATTAGCACTGACAAATGTAAGTTGTCTACATTTTATCCTGGTTCTCCACATGCAGAGATTGGAAAATATCACTATAATGTGTCAGCCAGCTGTAGGACGTTTCAGACTGGGACAAAATGCACATTACAGATGGTGAATATGCATTTATGCGGACAGATATTTTTCACACTGGAGTAGAAGAAAATATCAGTTTTTGTGTCCATTCATTCCTGCTTAGAATATCGACTTTCTATAAGTATGAGAACTGTTAATTGGATCAGCCAGAAAAAAACAAAATCAATAGCAGCAATGAGAATCAAATTCAGTTGACTGAATCCAATTGTAAATAAGGAGCACACACACTAAAAATGAATATGAAGGTTTTTACACACATACTGTACACTTTCATGCGAGAGCTTTCAGCACTTCAACTTTGATGTTTTAAAGTATTTTGTCTATTTGTGTTTCGACTGCACTCCTCTGTGTGTATGTTTTCCTTGTGCCTTTGATAAACATCTTTGGCATCAAGCTGTTTATTGGCTCAGGGCGCTTGTAGCAATAATGATGCATGGAGAGGGATGTGGAATGGTTTGTACTCTGGGAGGCATGTCTTCTTTGGTCTTTTCTGAAGCTGCATGGAAATCAAGTAAAACGGCTCAAAATCTGTGCGTCTCTGTGAGTGTTTTAGGTATGAATCAGACTCAAATGTAAGCGTATGCCGCGTATCCTCATTAGGGTTGCGGAAGTATTTATCTCGGCTGACTTCGGGTCAGATGCGGGGTACAAGTACTAAACATCTACATTTTAATTTGTTATTTAGTTCAGGTATGCAATTGGATATTTCATGATATGACGTTAAATTTTATGTTTTGTGGTTTGTGACGCATATCCGAGGATGCTCAAATACTCAGACTATGTTGAACATGTGAATAGATCTGTACCTATGAAACGGATAGGGTTGTCCCGGTTCACATTTTTTGGTTTCTGATCCGATTCTGATTTTATTAATGGACTTGCCGATCTGTTCTTGTACCGATAGAGTACAGAATAAATACTGTTTTCATTTTTTTTCAATCAGAACCTTTGTATCTTCTGATTATTGATTCTTTGTATTACTGAAATGTATGTTTTGTATGGGGCGGCACGGCGGTCGAGTGGTTAGCGCGCAGACCTCACAGCTAGTAGACCAGGGTTCAATTCCACCCTCGGCCATCTCTGTGTGGAGTTTGCATGTTCTCCCCCGTGCATGCGTGGGTTTTCATCGGGTACTCCGGTTTCCTCCCACATTCCAAAAACATGTTAGGTTAATTAATTGGCGACTCCAAATTGTCCATAGGTATGAATGTGAGTGTGAATGGTTGTTTGTCTATATGTGCCCTGTGATTGGGTGTACGCCACCTCTCGCCCGAAGACAGCTGGAATAGGCTCCAGCACCCCCTCGCGACCCTCGTGAGGAAAAGCGGTAGAAAATGAATGAATGAATGTTTTGTATGTTTTCTGTTTAGGTATGCGTTCTGATTTAAAGTACACAAAAACTCGACTTAGAACGGCATTGTAGGAATGGAACTACGCAGACCAGGGACTGAATCTCAAGACTATTTTGAATAATGTCCCCTTTCATTTGTTGGTATGTCCTGCACTTGTCCCAATGTTTATGTATTAATAAGCCACAAATAAGAACAGCTAAAATTATGTAGTTGGAGAGGCATTTACTTTTTTTTTTTTTTTTTGCCAGTGCTTTGGGGAAACTCGAGTTTATCTCACAAAAGTGTATATATATGTGTGTGGTCTTGTTTTCCAGCGAACAGAGGAAATGGTCTGTGATGTTGTGGGACACACAGGTGTGTCAGAGTTAAAAGCATTGGGCCTCTGTGTCTGTGGCATGGGGGCCCTTGTGATAGTGCTGAAATGCGGCCCCGTTTAAGCAGCCAAAGCTCTGAAATTAAAGAGGGTGGTGACAGTGAGCGTTAGGCAGGTCATCAAGACCTCAGCGCAAACAAGGCACAGAATGACAGGCCGAGATGGATGACTCCAGGTAACGTCTCTAGAACTGGTCTACTCTCACAGTTGAGACTCTTATGTTGGGAATTACATCATCAAAAAGACAATGACTGAATATCATCTCCATGTCGGTACAAAAGTTTTGTAGGTTGTTCTTCTTCCTAAAACTAAGGTTGTCATATTAAAAATATACACCGAACAACATTAATATTTAATACATGTATAATCACAGATATATTCATTCATTAATTTTCTACCGCTTATCCTCACAAGGGTCGCGGATGCTGGTACTCCGGTTTCCTCCCACATTCCAAAAACATGCTAGGTTAATTAGCGACTCCAAATTGTCCATAGGTATGAATGTGAGTGTGAATGGTTGTTTGTCTATATATGTGCCCTGTGATTGGCTGGCCACCAGTCCAGGGTGTACCCCGCCTCTCGCCCGAAGACAGCTCCAGCACCCCTGCGACCCTTGTGAGGAAAAACAGTAGAAAAAGATGGACGAACAATAGTAATAATATTAGGTACCGCAGTTAACTACTTCCCAAAAATATATATAAGTACTCACCACTAATGAATGATAATGTGAGATAATCAATTAACAGATGCAGTAGACGTTAGCCTGGTTGTAAGGCTTGAGAAGGGGTTTCACCAATCTGCATCAAAATTCACACTGCTTGCTTGTTTTAAGTCCAGTAACAACTTAAGATCGATATTAATAATGGTATGTGTTTTCTTCGGAAAAAGAAATTGTCATTCATTCATTCATTTTCTACCGCTTTTTCCTCACGAGGGTCGCGGGGGTGCTGGACCTTAACTGGACCTCAGTTAAGGTCAGTGTTCATAACTCCACTATATAAAGACAATGGGCAAAAACGGCCTGCATGGAAGAGTTCTAAGACAAAAAACACAGCTAAACAAAAAGAACATTAAGGTTCGTCTCAATTTTTCCAGAAAACTTCATGATGATCAGCAAGATCTTTGGAAAACGAGACAGTTGATCCAAAAAAAATACATTTTTGGAAGGTGTTTGTCCCATTATATTTGCTATAAAAGTTTCAGAAACATAACAGTAAAATATGGTGGTAGTAGTGTGATGGCCCGGGCTGTTTTGCTGCTTCAAGACTTCAAGACTCAAGACTACAGCCTATCCCAGCTGTCTTCGGGCGATAGGCGGGGTACACTCTGGACTGGTCGCCAGCCAATCACAGGGCACATATAGACAAACAACCATTCACACTCACATTCATACCTATGGACAATTTGGAGTCGCTAATTAACCTAGCATGTTTTTGGAATGTGGGAGGAAACCGGAGTACCCGGAGAAAACCCACGCATGCACGGGGAGAACATGCAAACTCCACACAGAGATGCCCGAGGGTGGAATTGAACCCTGGTCTCCTAGCTGTGAGGTCTGTGCGCTAACCACTCGACCACCGTGCCGCCCAAGAAATTGTCAGAGGGAAAAAAAAATTCTGGCCAAAATTTGTGAATTCTGCTGAGTCACAATAGCTTAATCCACTGGATCCTCTCAACATTACTAACACATCAACAGTCATAGTGCTAAAATGAAATAACCACCATTGGCTTCACACAAGTGTATTCTATAATTCCTAACAACGAGGGTCTGAACATCTCATTCCTGCACCCTGGCTATTTCATTAAACTTTCTTTACACATAGTCTGGAAAAGGAATGACTTTTTTCCTCTCTGTTGACTCATATGGATGCTTAGAGCTACAGAACCAGTGGTAGTGGATTCTCGTAATGGTCCCTGGGGACGTCGGGGTTGGCAAGGTCATTCTTCCTACTTGGTTGGCCACAAGCACACATACACACACACTCACACACACACAGGTCCTCATTGTTCAGTACAGCCACTATCAGCCTTCACGCCCGAGGCTATGAATCAACTGAAAGGAGAAAGAGAAGACAGAAAGTCAGAGAACGCTATTTAAAGTAGACAGGGGTGAGCAGGTCTCCGTCTCTGGTCAGATTTATTGAACTGGCAGTCGACCCCAACTGTCCTATGCTTGAGTGGGCCAGGTTGAAGGGTCACTAACACTAGTGTTGTATAAAAATGTTAATTGACTGGTAGTAGCCAGAAACAGGTCAACTGGAGGACAGTCAGAGAGCAGGTCATTATTTTTTGCGGCTTGCTTGTCTTTTTGCAGGATAATAAATGCTGTTATGTAAAAACATACAGCTTAAGTAGTCTGACTCCTTCCTATTATTAATGACACTGATTCAACGATAAATTATAATAAGATATGCACTGCAGTGCAGCAAACTTTTTGGAACACTTTCAAAAAATGTCAGTGCAGAACACAAAAATTGGCGATGATAATAAGGTCATCACTTACCCTCGGCTCATAAACCAGGAACAAGGATAGAGAAAACACAATCTGTTTCCAATACTTCCTTGGCTCATTTCCTTTCAATGACTTGATTAAACATGACAGAAACACTCTGTGAAATGCTCAGATTTGATTTCTTCCCTCGGACATAACGAAATTCCACTCAGAACCGTCAAAAAGCTTCTCCTCCATGCTGACACAATGTGTTTCAATGACAGCTAAATTGATTGGATGATATAAGACAGGGGTCTCAAAAACGCGGCCCGCGGGCCAAATGTGGCCCGCAGGACACTAGTTTGAGGCCCCCGCCTTGATATGAAAGTTTAATGTTAGTGCGGCCCGCGCAAGTTTGATATGGATGCTGTATGGTATCATGCACCCAGAAAAAATTATTATGTTTGATTAATGGTCATGTTAAACTTTAAATAACTGTTAATAGTTATCCTCCCTAATCGTGTGGAAGTGGTAAGTTTTTGGCTATTTAAGTTTAAAGGAAATAACTTGAAGGCTACCGTTTAGGTCGCTAGCTCTCTAGTTTGCAATTTAGCATGTGTCTCAAGACCCTGCAGTTGCGCAATATGTTGTAAATAAAAAGAGTATAAATGTGACTATAGTCGTGTTTTGTCATGTCTACAGGGCTCTAATAATGCTTTGTTCATTTTAATCTGAAAAAAATAATTTGTCTACCCACCAATTATATGTGGTTTATTAAGTTTTTATTATTTGCTGTTTTATTATTAATATTATATTTCTTTATTTATTACTGATTGATTGATTTTCTTTATCCTTGATTTGTTTAGTTATTTTTCATTTTACTTTGTGTAGAAAAATAAAAAGTAAGATATTTGACAACAGTGGAATGTTTTATCAGAGCTTTTCTTGTAGAAAATTGGAACCAAAGCAAAGTTTTTAAAAAAATTTTTGTTTTTAATAAATGCGTTTTTTTTGTTGTTTTTTTGGGGGGAAACCTGATGCGGGCCCAGTCTCACCCAGACCCGAGCTCCAGTGGCCCCCAAGTAAATTGAGTTTGAGACCCCTGATATAAGATGTCAATGTGCGCCAGGGGAGCACGCACAGTGATTGAGACACGGACGACGAGAGCGAGCCACAATCAAATCTAGCTATGTTTATTCCTATTAGTTAATAAGATGACAAATATGCCATTCCTCGACTTTATTTTTCTTCTTCAGCAGCACCACTCGTCTCCCAAGTGGCTGTCTGATTGCTGCATCAGGACAAGCGCATTTGGACTGAGCTGATAATCACAATATTCATTTTCAGTGAACACAAACAGAACTGCATACAAAAGAGGAGGACAGAGAACTAGGATCTAATTCACATTCATTCTATCGGTGTGATTCTGTTTTGCATGAAACCAACAAAAAGGTACATTTTTCTTCCATATATTAGTCTAGGCTTCATTCACATGTAAACCTGCTCACAAACACGTCCTTTGCCTGGAGGCAAAAACACACCAACAGATTTGTGAAAGTGAAATAAAGAAAGGCAATTGCACAGAGGGACACCCACACAGAAACATTGTAATTATTTTGGGCCAGATGCAAACATGCTCCATGGTCTTGGGCCATCACACATTCTGTTATTTACTGCATTCAAGGGAGATACTGTTTGTTTAACAACTGGACCTTGTTAACCCTGAGTCCATAAATCTGCTTTGACTATCCTTAAGCCTATGTAAACATGAAAAAATGTACTGTATTTATGATATTTTTTCAGCTTTTGGTCATTCAAAAGAATGGTGTACTTTTTTATCGAATGAGGGGGTTGTCCAATCTGCAGCGAGGGCCACATAAAGACAAACTGAAGGACAAACTGAAGGATGCGTGTCACATTTTGATACATTTTGTTAATTAAATCAGTCAAATTAGTGTCATATCTGATAAAATATTTAATGAATAATTAATTTTCAAAACAGGCTGCACGGCAGTCTAGTGGTTAGCGCGCAGACCTCACAGCTAGGAGACCAGGGTTCAATTTGCATGTTCTCCCCGTGCATGTGTGGGTTTCCGGTTTCCTCCCACATTCCAAAAACATGCTAGGTTAATTGGTGACTCCAAATTGTCCATAGGTATGAATGTGAGTGTGAATGGTTGTTTGTCTATATGTGCCCTGTGATTGGCTGGCGACCAGTCCAGGGTGTCTCGCCTGAAGACAGCTGGGATAGACTCCAGCACCCCCCGCGATCCTCGTGAGGATAAGCGACAGAATATGAATGAATGAATGAATGAATGAAAACACACTGGACATATTTTGATCCAAAAGAAACAAAAAGTACCTTTTTGGCCACCGATCGGTATGGGCCGAGTTCCATGAAAAAGCACAGTATCAGCATATGGGTTCGATCTATCCTTGTTCATGCATGGGTTTTCTCCGTTTACTCCGGTTTCCTCCCACATTCCAAAAACATGCTAGGTTAATTGGCGACTCCAAATTGTTCATAGGTATGAATGTGAGTGTGAATGGTTGTTTGTCTATATGCGCCCTGTGATTGGCTGGCGACCAATTCAGGGTGTACGCCACCTCTCGCCCAAAGACAGCTGGGATAGGTTCCAGCATACCCGCAACTTATCATGAGGATAAGCGGTATAAATTGATGGACGGATGAATGAAACTACTGCAGTCTTTATTTAATCTGGATATAAGCCCAAAAAGTGACCCCTATCCTTTTTCCTGCCCTAGGTTATGCTTGCTTTCCGGAATCCACAAACTGGCTCATCCTGCATGGAAAAATGATCAGCCATGGAGCCGCACACCACCATCCTCGTAAATAAGGCAGAGGCAACGCTTGAGAGCTTGTCCTGACATGAGAAATCTGAATATTTGGGTATCTTCATCTGAGTCCTTTCACCTTCCACAAAGGATGATTCTTTTCTGGCATTTTCACTCTGCTTGTACTTTAGGGCAGTTGGGGAAATCCTTCCTTCCTTTGATTTGCAGCCCACTAATGGGAAATACAGCCATTTTCAGTAGCCTTCTTCTCTCTTGGCAGTGCTTTAACCCTTATGATACATTTCTCCAGCAACCACACACTGTGTAAACAGTTTACAATTGAATTCAGATCCCAAGTAGTACATTTTGACGAAAAAATATTCGATTTATAAATAATTCGATTCGATCAACATGAGGTAAATGAGGTGCGTACCATGAGACACCTGACTTGAGAAACAAGACCGGGTCCACGAGAACAAAATGAGATTTTAACATAACTTTTTAAAACAAGTACAAAGAAACAATGACTGGACAAATAACTTTATTTAACCTAGTCACAAAACAATGAAGGTGTGTTTTGAAATGTTTATTGTCCCACAAATTGACACGAAATATTATCGTCAACATTCTTGACCAAAAATAAACCACTGTCCAGGTTTGCCAGTCTCTGCTGGGCCCCCTCCAGCCGCATCAGCTGCCTTCTGAACTGCAGGTGCAGCCGACTCCCTCTTCTGTGGTTGTTTGTTCAAACAACCATTCACACTCACATCCATTTGTAGTTAAGCTTTGGTATTACAATCACAAAGTGCTTTTAGTTTCATTCACCATGTCTGGTCAATATAATTTCCAACCTTAAATTTTGGCTATACTTTTCATTTCGAGTATGCATTCTTCCATATGCGTTCTCATTCCATTCACTTTATTCAAGACCGTTTTATTCAAGGCAGCGAGTCAGTGAACCCTGTTTACACAGCCTTACATCATCACTCAGTAAGTGACACAATGACGAGACTTCTTGTGCTGGCCCAGTTGGATGTAGCTGAACCCAAATAGTTGGACATGATGGATGACGTCTGACGTCTGAAGAGTGACAGCAACTGAAGGGAACGATCACATTTGAGCGCTTGAAGGAGGATTCGTGCAAGTAGTGTGTGGACGACTCGGGAGTGTGTGCAAAAAAAAATTGATCTTCTGACTAAATTGATTAATTGATTGTGACATTATCAGTTGATTTCTGTTAAAATGTATAGTGGCAAATTTATATTAACTAAATTATTTAGCTCCTTTTCGGAAAAAGGATGTGGAGTATCGTTACAAACCACTTCTTCTTCTTCTTCTGGAACACTGGAGGAATCTTTGTCACTGATGTTAGGAAGTTCTCCAAAACAAGTACTGGAATTTCAGCATAGTGAGCTACAGGATGATATGTACTGATTCAAGATCAGGGTACTTGAAGTTGCTTTGGTTCTTTCTGTTGATCACATTCACATCAATAGCGTAGAAGTAGTAGTCACTCTCTTTGTATTGTCACCCTCACTCACCCTTCTGTTTTCTTTTCTTTTCTTTTCTATCGTCTCCTGCTCCGGTCTGGCCGCTCCAAATTGGCATAATAACAAAAAAAAGTCAAAATAATAATCTACAGTGAAGAAAATAAGTATTTGAACACCCTGCTATTTTGCTATTTCTCCCACTTAGAAATCATGGAGGGGTCTGAAATTTTCATCGTAGGTGCATGTCCACTGTGAGAGAGATAAACTAAAAAGAAAAATCCAGAAATCACAATGCATGATTTTTTAACAATTTATTTGTGTGATACAGCTGCAAATAAGTATTTGAACACCTGTGTATCATCTAGAATTCTGACCCTGAAAGACCTGTTAGTCTGCCCATTAGAAGTCCACCTGCACTCCATGTATCATCCTGAATCAGATGCACCTGTTTGAGGTCGTTAGCTGCATAAAGACACCTGTCCACCCCATACAATCAGTAAGACTTTAACTTGTAACATGGCGAAGACCAAAGAGCTGTCCAAAGACACCAGAGACAAAATTGTACACCTCCACAAGGCTGGAAAGGGCTACGGAGCAATTACCAAGCAGCTTGGTGAAAAAAGGTCCACTGTTGGAGCTATCATTAGAAAATGGAAGAAGCTAAACATGACGGTCAATCTCAATCGGAGTGGAGCCCCATGCAAGATATCACCTCGTGGGGTCTCAATGATTCTAAGAAAGGTGAGGAATCAGCCCAGAACTACACGACAGGACTTGGTCAATGACCTGAAAAGAGCTGGGACCACCGTTTCCAAGGTTACTGTAGGTAATACACTAAGACGTCATGATGTGAAATCATGCATGGCACGAAAGGTTCCCCTGCTTAAACCAGCACATGTCAAGGCCCGTCTTAAGTTTGCATATGACCATTTGGATGATACAGAGGAGTCATGGGAGAAAGTTTTATGGTCAGATGAGACCAAAATAGAACTTTTTGGTCATAATTCCAATAAGCGTGTTTGGAGGAAGAAGAATGAAGAGTACAATCCGAAGAACACCATCCCTACTGTGAAGCATGGGGGTGGTAGCATCATGCTTTGGGGGTGTTTTTCTGCACATGGGACAGGACGAGTGCACTGCATTAAAGAGAGGATGACTGGGGCCGTGTATTGTGAGATTTTGGGGAACAACCTCCTTCCCTCTGTCAGAGCATTGAAGATGGGTCGTGGCTGGGTCTTCCAACACGACAACGACCCGAAGCACACAGCCAGGAAAACCAAGGAGTGGCTCCGTAAGAAGCATATCAAGGTTCTAGCATGGCCCAGCCAGTCTCCAGACCTGAACCCAATCGAAAATCTTTGGAGGGAGCTCAAACTCCGTGTTTCTCAGCGACAGCCCAGAAACCTGACTGATCTAGAGAAGATCTGTGTGGAGGAGTGGGCCAAGATCCCTCCTGCAGTGTGTGCAAACCTGGTGAAAAACTACAGGAAACGTTTGACCTCTGTAATAGCAAACAAAGGCTACTGTACCAAATATTAACATTCATTTTCTCAGGTGTTCAAATACTTATTAGCAGCTGTATCACACAAATAAATTGTTAAAAAATCATGCATTGTGATTTCTGGATTTTTCTTTTTAGTTTATCTCTCTCACAGTGGACATGCACCTACGATGAAAATTTCAGACCCCTCCATGATTTCTAAGTGGGAGAAATAGCAAAATAGCAGGGTGTTCAAATACTTATTTTCTTCACTGTATGTAACATTTAAAGTGTAGCTTACACTTTTCCCTGGCAGACCAGATTTATTATTTATTCATTTTTTCATTCATTTTCTACCACTTATCCTCACGAGGGTCGTGGAGAATGCTGGAGCCTATCCCAATTGTCTTCGGGTGATAGGCAAGGTACACCCTGGACTCACCGGCCAATGCACGAGAAAAACATGCAAACTCCACACAGAGATGGCCGAGGGTGGAATCGAACTTGGGTATCCTAGCTGTGTGGCCTGTGCTAACCACTTATCCACCGTGGAGCCCCCTATACACAAGTTGTTGTACATAATTTTTGCCTCCTTTCAGTGCATGAGGCACCATCAGTTATATAGTTTTTTAATCTGGTTACTGCAGTTTACGTCAGCACCCTTGCTCAGAATTTAGTCTGTGGGCTCAGTTTTACAAATTATATTTAATAGCAAGTGAAAATGTGTGCGCATGATATGGCTTTTATCCTTAATCTAGCTCTTTGATAAGCGTATTAATTTAAATGATGTATTATTATTTCTTATTTGTTTAATTTAAATTCTAGTCTTTACTTAAATCACATTTTGATTGTTTTCAATTCATTCTGGTGGTGTATAAAGGCAAAATCTAAATCATAAAAGCTCTGCAATTATTCAAATGCTTGTACACTTAATTGTACACATGAAATGAACAAAAAGACGAAAAATGCATTGAAGGTGGAATTTGTGAAGATGTGTTGTAGCATTATGAGCCCTGAACAAAACAAGCAAAGTACTCAAATATTCATTCCTTACTCAGTCAGTCTGGTCTTGGGTAGTTTTTCATGTCTGTATAATGTAAACTGATTACATGCTTATTTTTCAGAGCACATATCGTATGTGGTAACAAGAATTAATCATCGCGTGGACTGTTTTCAGTCGTATGGGGAGAAAGAATCCTTGTGTTTGTGCATGCATGCATGTAAGATATGATGTTGATTTATCTCTACTTATCACTCTGGATGCAAGAAATATGAAACCAAGTCTTGTGTGTGTGTGTGCGTGTGTGTGTGTAATAGAGAGAGACCTGTGGTACAATATTTCTGCACCACTTAAAAGGATCAAATATCCAAAATCCATTCATCAAAGTCAAAAAACCTGACTATGATTGAACCCCGGTGAAGCTGTGTGTTTAACTGCATTTTGGGGATTTTTCATGCAAGCAGTATTTTTTTTTTGTGCAAGTTCTGAAAGGTCAAACACAATTGTTTTGATTTTTGAAACAATTTGCCGGTACTATTTGCAAGTCAAAAATAGAAGAAACTAAGGATGAGTTTACCATCTGTATGTATTATTCAGCTACAGTGAAGAAAATAAGTATTTGAACACCCTGCTATTTTGCTATTTCTCCCACTTAGAAATCATGGAGGGGTCTGAAATTTTCATCGTAGGTGCATGTCCACTGTGAGAGAGATAAACTAAAAAGAAAAATCCAGAAATCACAATGCATGATTTTTTAACAATTTATTTGTGTGATACAGCTGCAAATAAGTATTTGAACACCTGTGTATCATCTAGAATTCTGACCCTGAAAGACCTGTTAGTCTGCCCATTAGAAGTCCACCTGCACTCCATGTATCATCCTGAATCAGATGCACCTGTTTGAGGTCGTTAGCTGCATAAAGACACCTGTCCACCCCATACAATCAGTAAGACTTTAACTTGTAACATGGCGAAGACCAAAGAGCTGTCCAAAGACACCAGAGACAAAATTGTACACCTCCACAAGGCTGGAAAGGGCTACGGAGCAATTACCAAGCAGCTTGGTGAAAAAAGGTCCACTGTTGGAGCTATCATTAGAAAATGGAAGAAGCTAAACATGACGGTCAATCTCAATCGGAGTGGAGCCCCATGCAAGATATCACCTCGTGGGGTCTCAATGATTCTAAGAAAGGTGAGGAATCAGCCCAGAACTACACGACAGGACTTGGTCAATGACCTGAAAAGAGCTGGGACCACCGTTTCCAAGGTTACTGTAGGTAATACACTAAGACGTCATGATGTGAAATCATGCATGGCACGAAAGGTTCCCCTGCTTAAACCAGCACATGTCAAGGCCCGTCTTAAGTTTGCATATGACCATTTGGATGATACAGAGGAGTCATGGGAGAAAGTTTTATGGTCAGATGAGACCAAAATAGAACTTTTTGGTCATAATTCCAATAAGCGTGTTTGGAGGAAGAAGAATGAAGAGTACAATCCGAAGAACACCATCCCTACTGTGAAGCATGGGGGTGGTAGCATCATGCTTTGGGGGTGTTTTTCTGCACATGGGACAGGACGAGTGCACTGCATTAAAGAGAGGATGACTGGGGCCGTGTATTGTGAGATTTTGGGGAACAACCTCCTTCCCTCTGTCAGAGCATTGAAGATGGGTCGTGGCTGGGTCTTCCAACACGACAACGACCCGAAGCACACAGCCAGGAAAACCAAGGAGTGGCTCCGTAAGAAGCATATCAAGGTTCTAGCATGGCCCAGCCAGTCTCCAGACCTGAACCCAATCGAAAATCTTTGGAGGGAGCTCAAACTCCGTGTTTCTCAGCGACAGCCCAGAAACCTGACTGATCTAGAGAAGATCTGTGTGGAGGAGTGGGCCAAGATCCCTCCTGCAGTGTGTGCAAACCTGGTGAAAAACTACAGGAAACGTTTGACCTCTGTAATAGCAAACAAAGGCTACTGTACCAAATATTAACATTCATTTTCTCAGGTGTTCAAATACTTATTAGCAGCTGTATCACACAAATAAATTGTTAAAAAATCATGCATTGTGATTTCTGGATTTTTCTTTTTAGTTTATCTCTCTCACAGTGGACATGCACCTACGATGAAAATTTCAGACCCCTCCATGATTTCTAAGTGGGAGAAATAGCAAAATAGCAGGGTGTTCAAATACTTATTTTCTTCACTGTATATGTGTACTGTGTAAGTTCACCTGAGGACTCTACGTGGGATTCGAATAGAGGCTAAAGGAACCTTAAAGAACCAAATTATAGAATGAGAACCAGATTGTTTATTCCTGACAACAATACCTAATACAGACGTCCGGGCTTATCTGCAGTCCCTGTATACCTACAAGTAAGTGGGTCTTATTACAGCGCAGCTGCAAAAAAAAAGCACCCTTCCTTTCCTTGCCCCGTCTTTTATACACTCGAGGCTGGAGTCCTGAGGCTGGAGTCCTGCACGCAAGGGTTTTTTCCGGGTACTCCGGTTTCCTCCCACATTCCAAAAACATGCTAGGTTAATTGGCGACTCCAAATTGTCCATAGGTATGAATGTGAGTGTGAATGGTTGGCACTTTGCGCTACCTTGGTCTATGAAATTAGAGCCCTGTGTGTCAATGCAGATGCCAGCTCATTTGCATATACACTTCCTTGACTGTGGAATACGCTGTTAATGTTTAATGAGGCATAACGTTTGTCAAAGTACAGTTTTGGATGCAGCAAAATGCATTTGATATTTTGACTTCAACAATCTATAGGCATCTAAAACGTAAGCTCCATCATTTTGTATTATTTATTTAATTGTACTTGTCACAAACTTTTTCATATCACAATATAATAATGGGCAAACCGGCAATGAAATTGACATCAGATCGCATTTTATACACAACAGGCATTGACACAGACAGCTGGGTACTGCTGCTGTGTATATCCTTGCTTGCAGCCTCGCCTTGCCTCACTGAGACAAAGAGATTGAATGACTGACAGTTCGAAACAACGCACCCGGGTGTTGAAACACAGTGAAACCTCTTGTCATGCAGTTTGTTTGGTAGACAGAGAGAAGGAAAACAAACATGCA
>NC_136359.1:22362500-22440000 GCF_037039965.1 Doryrhamphus excisus
AATTTCTGTGTTTATTAGGAAAATTCCATATTAACAAATTCAGAGTCATGTTATGCAAGCCAAATATTCCCCAGTTTTCTTCTGAACTGAAGATGATGGATGGATGGATGGATGGATGGATGGATGGATGGATGGATGCATGGATGGATGCTGTGAAATTTCTGTGTTTATTAGGAAAATTCCATATTCACAAATTCAGAGTCATGTTATGCAAGCCAAATATTCACCAGTTTTCTTCTGAACTGAAGATGATGGATGGATGGATGGATGGATGGATGGATGGATCAGTGGTACAAAAATGATATGAGTATATTACAGGACAGTGACTTATCGAGAACATAACATGGATTCTGAATTGATGCTAAGTCAGAAAAAAAAACCTGAAAAGAGATCTGCCTCAGAGAGAAAATAAATTCACTGGACCAAAGTTATTATGGCCGTCAACTGCTAATCACATCATGTCGTCATTTCACAGCCAGCAATCATCTCACAGGTGACCGCTACGCAAATTAGCACCATTCTGTTATGTGTGTAGAGAGACACCTGGTACTAACTGAGTCTGTAACATGACTCATAAGAATTATTGGATGGATGAAACAGGATTATAATAAACATCTGTCTCTGTTGGCTCATTAATATGTGGGAGCTAACAAACCGTCCAGGGATGAGTTGGAGGTGAGCATTTTTTGGTTGAGGAGAGAAATACAATGTGTTAGTAGCTGGGACTCTGGGAACAGATTTTAACTCTCTTTGATTTGGTTTGAAACCTGGAACAACCATATTTCTCTCATAGGGCCGCATATTGAAAAATGAAAGGATGCAATTGGGCACTTTGAGGTGTTGTGAAACAAACACATGTAGATATGCTAAGACATAATATTTCAAGGAAAAAATGAATTCTGGCTTTGTGGCACAGATGAAAACACAAATTTGCTAATTTTCTTCTCATAGTACTTATATACTAACACTTGTATGCTAGGACTACATTAAAAAGGCATAGCATTTCAGTATGTGGAATCAAAAATAAAATAAAATAAAATAAAATAAAATAAAATAAAATAAAATAAAATAAAATAAAATAAAATAAAATAACATAAAATAAAATAAAATAAAATAAAATAAAATAAAATAAAATAAAATAAAATATTAGGAAAGCAGGAAGTGAACAAATGTAACAGTTACTGATTGTAAAAGTACCAGATGGAGGGGTAGGATTTAATAAGCTTTGCTTCTTCCTACTCCTTTTGGACATGTGGAACTGTGAACTGATTATGGGATGCATTCAATTGTAATCTGATGCATGTTCAAATGAAATAAAACCATTACCATTACCATAGTATTATGACTGACCAGCCCAGGGTGTACCCTGCCTCTCGCCCGAAGACAGCTGGGATAGGCTCCAGCACTCCCCGCGACCCTGGTGAGGATAAGTGGTAGAAAATTAATGAACGAATGAGTATTATGACTTTATGGGCATAATAGTTTGACTTAATTCACACTTTATAATTTTTTCACCCACCCTAATTTAACAATATAAATATAAATGTGGCAGGTGCTGTTCAAAATAAGTGTAAATATATGTATATCAGTAAGTGTAAATATATGTACATTATTATTGTAAAATTGAAATTTAATTTCCGTTAGCATACGATTTGTTTCTCTTAATATTTTGACTTTATTCTTGTCAAATTCTAGCTCCTTTTGTTACTTGCCATAATGGCCACAATGGCAAGTAACAAACTATATATTGGGATACAATTTATATATTTGTATTAATTATAATTACAATGATTATGTTTTTTTATTATTATTATTGTTTTATTTAATTTTTTATTATTATTTATTTTTTATTTTTATTATTAATTATAATTAGTTATGAATACTTATATATAATTATATATAAACTAGCCTTTTATTATATATATATATATATTTATATTTATATTTAAAAATACATATGTTTTTATTTTTTTTATATATTTATATTTTATTTTATTTATGATTATATATAAACAAGTGCATCATCCTCAGTAAATGTTTCCATCTATTTTCTACTGCTTGTCCTCCTGGAAGATGGAGCCTATCCCAGCTAATTTTAGGCAGAAAGTGGACCATACCCTGGAAACCCAATTACAGGGCAAATAGAGGCAAGCAAACATCCATACTGTCACTGAGCTGCCTGTAGCTGAAGTCAACACTAAAAAATATATTTTTATACATTTTAATTTATTCAAATGTTGTTATTAAATTGCTACAGGTACTCCCTTTTTTGGAAAACAGAGTAAGAATGAGTTGTACGGCTCTTAAGCACTCTGCAGAGACTTTGCAGTCTTCCTCTGCATCTTACAGTTCTTACTTTTACCACAAGGTGTCGGTATTGTGCTGCAAGAAGGTACGCAGCAGAGTCTCTTGGTTGTCTGGTCACAAGGGGCCACATCAGCACTCAGGAAGCAGCAACCTAAAATACCCCCTGGATGATAGTCATTTCCTTTTCCTCCACCCGCTCCCCCAAACCTTCGCCCTTCCTTTTTATGCATACGCACATGTAAGCCGGTCACATTTACAAATTACTCTGTTTTTGCCAGCTCTCATTATTCCCTGTTTAAACTCAATCCAGTCTAGCAGCTGCTTTGCTTTGTGTTCTCTTTAAATGTGATGAACATCAATGTAGAAATTTGGGCTGATTCTGGGCATGCCCCCTGCAGACATGCATTCATATGAGACTCCTAATGCGCATCCAGTACACGAGACCTGCAAGATGAGTACAGGTTTGAAAAAAAACAAAAAAAAAGATGTTCTGTTCTGTGATCAACACTCAACCCCACGCTCTCTCCGCTCCAAGCAGTTAACGAGGACATGCAAAGTCCCAGTATGGCTCAAAACAAAGTGATTGTGTTATTACATCAGCACATGACCGGTGTTTGTTAGCTGTAGTGCTGTGGTTCTTGTATGTGAGTGGGAGTGAAGAGCGAGTCTGGATGTACTTTGCATTCAAATGATTTTGCCCGAGTTTTGCATCTTTATGCACAATTTCCTTGTGCATTTGTAATGTGGACTACAGTTCTTCTTCTTTTGATGAATTTTCTGCTCCGTGGGAGTGTTTCGAGTACTGTGCAGGTGACACAATTACACAAAAACGTAATACACAAACATCACATTTCACAATGCACAATGCTTTGATTCTCCTCTGCATGAAAGGCTTTTATGAATTCATTAAAAAAAAAAAAAGTCATTTGAAATGTGATGCTGTTCTTTTCAGTCCAAGTACATCCTCTATCTTAAAAGTGGGATTCAAGGAAGGTCACAGCCACAGGACGTTTAGGTGACGTTATTATGTGTGTGTTTATGCACAACCAGCCTTTAACTATGAGCAGGACTTGATGAATGAGCGCACAGGACAATTTAATTTAGGACAAAGCCATCACATCTTTGTGAGAAAACACAGTGCTTACGAGGCGATGTGAGTGATGACTACAGCTAAGTAGAAGCGTCGGTATTATTCACCTTAGCGCTTTCTTCCTCGGGCACTGCAGCAGTTGGAGTTATCTTTACTGTCATTAGTCAACCAGGAAACAGGAGCGATTATTGTCATGAAAACAACCTCATCTTGGATAATGGAGATGAGATATGGGATTCTAAGGATGCCGTTTCTTGGAGAAGAATGTTCTCTGGATGAGCTAAGATGTAATTCCATTAGTTTATACCTCAGATGAAACAAGGCAATTTCTGCTACAGATATAAAAAGGCTTGTATCAGCAGTGTGTGGACAAAATTTCCCCCAAAGTGGATTGGGTGGGGTGTGTGGGTTGAGTGAAGAGTGGGAGAGGAAAGTGAGATAGAAAGCATTTTCAGTGTGTCAGGCCTAACTCTGATTATGATTTCATATTAGTGTATCTCTACGCCAACTCGCTTGGAATTCTGCCACTTAGCTCGGCTCTTTCTCTTCCCCTAAATCCTTTTTCCCAAATCATAGCTGAGCCCCATCCCGCTTAACGTTGCTTCCCCCCACCCCTTTCTCCTCCCAATTGCATCCGGTTGGTGTCCACATCTTGACAGCTCATAAGGCAAAGCAGCATATCAAAGCAGACTGCGCCTTGGTAGCCCCTAACCAAGCATCCTTTGCTTCAAATTGCTTCCTGTGGAGAGACAGAAACAAGATAAGAAGGCAGAAAGAAAGGATGATGAGGAGGAAACAGGGTCATGCCAAACAGTTTTCTGCATAACATTCACTACTGTGGCTAATAAGAATTTTTGTAATTTGTCCCCATTGGCAGAACATGCGCAGTCTTGAACATGCACAAATGTATGATTTTGTGTATGTGCAGGTATTAATAAAACAGCATCACTATTGTTTAATTGAAATTAATTATTTTTAGTAGACAGCAGAATTCATAGTTCCATTCGTCACAACAAGTCTTCCAGGTCCTGAAGCAGCAAAATAGGCCTGGACCATCACACTACCACCACCATATTTTACCATATTTTATTCTCAGAACATGCGCAGTCTTGAACATGCACAAATGTATGATTTTGTGCATGTGCAGGTGTTAATAAAACAGCATCACTATTGTTTAATTGAAATTAATTATTTTTAGTAGACAGCAGAATTCATGGTTCCATTCATCAGAACAAATCTTCCAAGTCCTGAAGCAGCAAAATAGGCCCGGAGCATCACACTACCACCACCATATTTTACCATATTTTATTGGCAGAACATGCGCAGTCTTGAACATGCACAAATGTATGATTTTGTGCATGTGCAGGTCTTAATAAAACAGCATCACTATTGTTTAATTGAAATTAATTATTTTTAGTAGACAGCAGAATTCATGGTTCCATTCATCAGAACAAATCTTCCAGGTCCTGAAGCAGCAAAATAGGCCCGGAACATCACACTACCACCACTATATTTTACTGCTGGTATGAAAATGCAGATGTAATGGGACACACACATTCCAAATAGTCAAATAATTGTCTATTCAGACCACAGAGTATTTTCCCAAAGGTCTTGGGGCTTATCAAGATGTTTTCTGGCAATATTGAGACAAGTGTTAATATTTTTGCGCATGTGCAGGTATTAATAAAACAGCATCACTATTGTTTAATTGAAATTAATTATTTTTAGTAGACAGCTGAATTCATGGTTCCATTCATCAGAACAAATCTTCCAGGTCCTGAAGCAGCAAAATAGGCCCGGAACATCACACTACCACCACTATATTTTACTGCTGGTATGAAAATGCAGATGTAATGGGACACACACATTCCAAATAGTCAAATAATTGTCTATTCAGACCACAGAGTATTTTCCCAAAGGTCTTGGGGCTTATCAAGATGTTTTCTGGCAATATTGAGACAAGTGTTAATATTTTTGCGCATGTGCAGGTATTAATAAAACAGCATCACTATTGTTTAATTGAAATTAATTATTTTTAGTAGACAGCTGAATTCATGGTTCCATTCATCACAGCAAGTCTTCCAGGTCCTGAAGCAGCAAAACAGGCCCGGACCATCACACTACCACCACCGTATTTTACTGCTGGTATGATGTTCTTTTTCTGAAATGCAGATGTAATGGGACACACACATTCCAAATAGTTAAACGTTTGTCTATTCAGACCACAGGGTATTTTTCCAAAGGTCTTGGGGCTTATCAAGATGTTTTCTGGCAATATTGAGACAATCGTTAATGTTTTTGTGCATGTGCAGGTATTAATAAAACAGCATCCCTATTGTTTAATTGAAAAGAATTATTTTTTGGTAGACAGCTGAATTCATGGTTCCATTCATCACAGCAAGTCTTCCAGGTCCTGAAGCAGCAAAACAGGCCCGGACCATCACACTACCACCACCATATTTTACTGCTGGTATGATGTTCTTTTTCTGAAATGCAGATGTAATGGGACACACACATTCCAAATAGTTAAACGTTTGTCTATTCAGACCACAGGGTATTTTTCCAAAGGTCTTGGGGCTTATCAAGATGTTTTCTGGCAATATTGAGACAATCGTTAATGTTTTTGTGCATGTGCAGGTGTTAATAAAACAGCATCACAATTGTTTAATTGAAATTAATTACTTTTAGTAGACAGCTGAATTCATGGTTCCATTCATCACAGCAAGTCTTCCAGGTCCTAAAGCAGCAAAATAGGCCCGGACCATCACACTACCACCACCATATTTTACTGCTGGTATGATGTTCTTTTTCTGAAATGCAGATGTAATGAGACACACACATTCCAAATAGTCAAATAATTGTATATTCATTTATATTTATATTCATTTTATATTTAGACTAACTAGAGTAATGCATTGAGCTAAAATCTATTAGCTCAGTTAATACACTATGCTACAATGAAAATGCGAGGTTGTACATGTAAATAATCCTATAATGGACCCCAATGGGTTGACATAATATGTTTAATTTTGGAGTTGTAGCAAATCCTACTAAGAAGTGTTGGGTCTTTTTACTGCACATTGTTAAAAAAAATTGTTTTAATCATGCTAGTCAGTAATCATGACATTCAGTTAGAGAAAAAAAAATCACCCATAGGACACAAAAAGAACAGAGATTTCGGAAAAAAAACTTGCTGAAAGGTTATACCATCATGCCACTGAAGATCCTCTTCACTCAGCTGTCACCGTCTGAAGGTTGGGATGAGAGGCATCAGCATTGCTCAGGACAGGTGCAATGAATAGATATATATCACAGCAGCACAAATATTTCAAATATTATTTATTGAAGTCGACTCATGCACACGATAGCGTTGCGATTTCCCACTTTTGAAATCCTCAACTCTGAAATTGATATTCCTGTCATGGCTGCATAGTCAAACTCAGTTGGCACTGCAAGCCGATGCATAAATGAAGTTGCTGCAGGGAGCAAGCGAGAGCACAGAGCTCTCTGTCTGTCATTCACTTGTTGAATCAATCAAAAAGTTGAAACAACTCATGGTGTGTTGCTGCCGGAGAACAAATTACAGTTGAGCTCACTGCCCCACCTACCGCTTTGTGGTAGGGTCCAGAGGGTCCATTGACCGTCTCTACTCTAACAGTCTTCATGTTAACCACTGCTAAAAAAAAAAACACAACACAATATTGTAGGAATGTAGACTAGTTTATTTTTGCTTTGCATGGTTGACTGCAATGCCTCCTTTGTCAAAAGCAGTCCTAGCAATTTGAGGGATAACCTCGCCTCTTCCACGCTTGAAGTGGTCCTGCTTCACAAAATGACTAAAATCTGTGTCTAATGATCTGATTAGTGATGGCAATGAGAGTAAATGCATGATATATAATTGTTGTTTTATCTCTGCTGGTAATGACTACACTGTGGCTTCTTGTCCCGTAATGATGACCACTGACCTTAGTGGTTCAGGATGTGGTTCTGGTTATTTCTGAATAGAATACTCTGCTAATTTAGCTGTTCGCCGACAAAAGGGCTTTTAGAGAAAGCATTATACTGAGGCACCTCTGTTTTTACTATTAATGCATTCTAAAAATGTCACATGAAAAGCACAATGTATGAAAACCAAAGCAATTTCTCACATAGAAAAATGATATAAATCCAATCAATCCATTTCAGAAACCCTAAAAAATATTAAGCAAAAGTTTCATTTTATAGAGAATAATTGTAGTTTTACATGCTTAACCTTCCTCTTGTGTTAGCTTTCTGGTATCACCTCTTATGTTAACGGGTCGATGTATTAAAATCAGCTATAAAATACACTAAAAACAATAAGTTACCATCAAATTTGCTTCTCATGTCTTGGTTACCTTCTTAGGCTTCCTCATCTATGAAAATATTGGTTTTAATACTTTTGGTGTGGGCATGTAGGCCTTTTTTTCTCACTATACCCCTCGATTTCAATTTCCAAAAATTGTAAAAATTAACCTCAAAAGAATCATATTCATAAATTGAAGGTTCTTGTGTTACATGGCTATTACTAGAACATATCTCTTAAATAAATTAGTTTTATTTATTTTCTCATTTTAGTATTAATCACTAAAGAAACATATATGGTGTTCGGGTCAATTTTGACCCATATTTATTAATGTCAAGAAAAGGTAGAAAAATGTATTTTCAGCAACAGAACTTTAGTATCAACTGAAATTAAAAAACAGATTATGATTTTAATTGTGGCTCAAAATATTGCTTTATAGTCATGTTATTATAACCGGGTCCCTAACAATACAGTGGTCATAATTTCAAACAGACCATTTTAAAATGTAGTAAAAAAAAAATTTTTTTTGTTTTTATTTTGTTGAAATAGAGTTTCCTGACAAAGTCAAAAAGCTTCAATGCAATAAACAAAGATGGCATAGAGCATGCATGAAAGATGCAAGAGGACGTCATCTATGCAACTTATTTAGCAGTCACAATAAAAAGGTTAGGGGGTTTTGTTAGCTTTGCAATATTGCATCCAGACATTGTACAAAAACTAAAGGCAAAATTTGGTCAAAATTCATTTATTCATTCATTTTCTGCCGCTTATCCTCACAAGGGTTGCTGGGGGTGCTGGAGCCTATCCCAGCTGTCTTCAGGCGAGAGGCGGGGTACACCCTGGACTGGTCGCCAGCCAATCACAGTGCACATATACACAAACAACCATTCACACTCACGATTTTAGGTGAAAATGGTGGAAATATTTGACTTTTACCAGATTTGCTCAAGCGCCGTCCGTCACGATATCACCTGCAGTATTTGTTATGTTTCACTCTTTCTTGGTTTTATTACGTGTCTTACGTATAACGACATCTAACCTACAAATAAACACTAGGTGGCAGTAAAAGCACATTCGCTGTAATAATTGTATAGTCATTTATAGTCATTCAGCTTTGTTACCAGGACAACAGCATTGCTACAGTATCCTCGGTGCCAAAAGCTGTCGGCGGTGATCGAAAAAGAGAGAACATACTGCTAGAGATGAAAAGAAAATACAAATAGAGATGCAATTTGAGAAAAGAACGCCTTCTGCAGATGACCCACTGCTTTACAGGCTGCTGTGGGTGATAACAGGGCAGTACAATAAACCTGAGAGCGTTTTCAAAATTCTTATCATGGCCAAATGTGAACCCCCTTTTTTTTTTTTACACGATATTATATGAGAGAGCCAAGTCTGTGGGTTCACAGCTTAGATAAAGACCTGAATAATTTGCATGTGGTTACATAATGTGAGCCATACGGTTCATATAGTAGTGGTGATTAATTTATTGCACTAGTGGAATATGCAAAAACGCTAATCCCCAAAAGGTCTAATTAAAAGACTATCAACCTTTCTAAAAAAGCACCTCAGGGGGATACTATGTAATCATGTATTAATAGAATGATTACTAAAGAAATGAAGTCAAATTTGCATATAACTGTAGCTGAATTTTTAAGATAGTCTTAAAAGAATTCACTTTTTTTTCTTGGAATGTTTGTTCAGCTCACAGTTTCTTAAAGAAGACTGGCTGGATTGCAGTCGGTTGGTGGGCGACTGGATGATTCATGTACTTTTTATGGCCGTGGGATATACTGTACATATCGATCTGTCTATTTATGATATGGCGAGCTATGGTTTATTTGTTTCAGGCAAAATATACTCCTTATTTAGCATTTCCCAACAAGAGGAGAGAGAAGCACAACTTGTTTAATCCCTCATTAATGATTCATTTACACTATATTTTTAATATGTTCACACTTATTTACAATATTTGCTTTTCTTTCATTTTGCAATTTTAAGCGTGTTCACTTCCTGTTTTTAAGTGTGACATTTTCTTACTAAAGACAGGAGAATAGAGAATGTATTGTATTGACAAATAAATAACATTTTGAAAAAGATCAAATAAAATGGATGATGAGACAATAAGGATAAAAAATAGAATATCAATTCCGAATTATTTGAAAGGACACTTAAGTAAGTAAGTAAGTAAGGACGTTATAATACGTGAATAAGACAGACAGCTTTTATTCTCCAATAATGTGTCACATGAAATTGCATGAATATCACAGAATTATATAATAATAATATAATCACTTACATTTGATCAGAGTGAATATTTCAAATGAATAAATGTTATATTATTAAATTATTAATTAAATTAGTAATTCATTATTTATCATTATTAAATTAAATTATTCATAAAAATGTTCTTACATTTTTTTAACTAAAAAAAAAATTGAAGTAGATTTTATGATTTTTTTTTTATTCAACCTTTATTTAACCATGTAGAAAAGCCATTGAGATCTCTTTTGCAAGGGTGACCTGGCCAAGAGGCCAGCAGCACACGTCAACACATACACATTACAATAATGCAAGATTCATTTTAAACAGAGAATACTTAGAAATAAAAATTGAAGGTAAAATGCTAAATGACAACAACATATATTACAGGATATAATTAAAATAAAGTGCTTTGGAGAAAATGTGCTAAAAGTGCTAAAAGGTTCATAAACACAAGCACTGATCCATGATCATTTTGTTTTTGCACATGATTGTAGCAACTGGCACAAAAGTAAGACTTTCAGTTAGTTAGTCAAACCTGGTATATCTTTGGAATATATATTTTTTGTTACATATAGGATACCTACACTTGGAAAGACAAAGAAGACAGAAGAAAGTACTTAAAGTATTAAATTCACACTCTTAAATAATCAAGTATGGAGACACATACGTAACGTGAGCTCATTCTACTCCAGGCCGTTACTTATAATTAAATGACTTTAACAATAAATTAGCGGCACGGTGGTCGAGTGGTTAGCGCGCAGACCTCACAGCTAGGAAACCAGGGTTCAATTCCACCCTCGGCCATCTCTGTGTGGAGTTTGCATGTTCTCCCCGTGAATGCGTGGGTTTTCTCCGGGTACTCCGGTTTCCTCCCACATTCCAAAAACATGCTAGGTTAATTAGCGACTCCAAATTGTCCATAGGTATGAATGTGAGTGTGAATGGTTGTTTGTCTATATGTGCCCTGTGATTGGCTGGCGACCAGTCCAGTGTGTACCCCGCCTCTCGCCCAAAAGACAGCTGGGATAGGCTCCAGCAACCCCCGCGACCCTGGTGAGGATACGCGGTAGAAAATGAATGAGTTCTGCTCCTATTTTGTGTGGAAGTGGTAACTTTTTGGCTTCTTATTTTGTCTTTCCCCACCCTTGGCCGTCTCTGTGTGGAGTTTGCATGTTCCTCAGCTGTGGTGATTGAACGTGTTGCTTCCTGTGTGTATGGTGTGTTAGTGTGTCATTTGTCATCGCCATCTTTGTTCCTGATTCTGGTGGAAACCACGAGACACACCTGAAGTCACTCAGCTAATTACCTCAGCTCTTAGGTTCTGCCTTTGTTGTTCGTCTGTTCGAGCCTAGTCACATGTCCCGGTTTATTCCTGCCCCCGTGCAGCTTCCTTGGTTGAAGACCGAAAGTAAGTCAGTCCCTGTAAAAACTCTCCATAAGTCAGCTAGCGTTGCTAAACCAAAGCCTTATTTGTCTCGTGGCTTTGCTTGGCACCCTAGAACCACCAGAACTGTGTTGACCTCTGACTTGAGTCGCCCTCTGGATTTTTTTTTTGTGTCTCAGATAAATTGATTCAAGAACCTCCCTGGTCCGACCTGACAGAAGTACTCTTATTCGCAACGGATACTTGTTGTACACGATCTTGAGAACTGGGCACTGCAAAAGTATACAGTAGCTCTACATAGTATGCTTGTATATGCAGTTTATCTGTATTACTGAGTCAGAAATACCGAAGTCCAAAAACGATATTAGACGTATTCTGTGAAAGTGTCTCAACCATGCCAGGTTTTATGGTCACCTCAACACAAACCTAAATTCCCCAAACGTAATAAAGCGGTTCTGAAACAGTAGTTATCAACTTACTTTGTCAAAGTCTAATTTTCTTTTCACACTCATGGATTTTTTTTTTCTTTGAATGTGAAGTGAAACAATCTGACAGACATGAGACAAGATGATGGTGAACAACAATTACTCGTTAGTTCATCCTTAGGGATTAACAGAGGAAAAACATTCCTGATAAATAAACGTTTTTATTGCTACCTCTAAAGTCACTAAGCTTAAGGGTAAATTGGTTTTCCACTGAGGGCAAAATGTGATTTATTTTGTCTTGAATAGCAAGAATGTTATTATCAAAGTAGCTCATGAAGTCATTATTCCAGGGAGTTATGGGAATACACAGATCAATAGAACTAAGATGCATTGTCAGTTGGCCCGCAGGGCTGAAAAGAAACATGTGGTTGTTTTTTTTGTTTTGTTTTTTAAATTAAAGAAGAGTAATAGTTTGCTTTGGCACAACAGACAGCCTTTCTACTTATTTTTACTAGCTTAAGATTAAGCCTGATTTACGTTATTGGTGGAACACAGGGAGTATAAAATGGTTCTTCGACTTTGTGACGCAGACTAGCTGTCATGTCATGACTTTCGCATTGTGGTTCGATCCTGAGGATGCAGAGAGCAGGACCAGATATGAAGGTAAAGATCATATCTATTTATTAACAATACTTGTTGCCATTCAGCGGCAGGACTCCGGATTAAAACAACTAACAAAAATGCTTCGTGGGGGACGGCGGGGATGGCAGGCCCACAGAAGCAGCAGGCACTCTTCAGGGAATGGTGGAGATAGCAAAACCGGCTTGGGCGATGAGCCCAGTGAAGGAGGCGGGACCCCTCCAGGAGTTGCCCCGAACAGGTCCCATGGTGCCTGTGGCAGGACACCTCTGGAGAACGATCAGGATGGTCAGCCTGGCTGAGGAGGCGGGATAAGGACCCCGTTAGAAGCATGGTTGTCGGGGAACTGCAGGTGGTCTGCAGCATTACTGCAGGAAAGTAGGAGAGCAGGTGCTTGAACTGGAGGCCACTTCTGGTTGGCTTGATGTGGAATTGAGGAGACAGCCAGGACAGGGAGTAGCGATGGGGATTCACCCGAAGCCCTCTTTTGAGCTGGCCGTTGGTGGTTAAGGGGGACGGCCGGGACGGCAGGCCCACAGAAGCAGCAGGCACTCTTCAGGGAACGGTGGAGATAGCAAAATTGGCTTGGGCGATGAGCCCAGTGAAGGAGACGGGACCCCTCCAGGAGTTACCCCGAACAGGTCCCATGGTGCCCGTGGCAGGACACCTCTGGAGAACGATCAGGATGGTCAGCCTGGCTGAGGAGGCGGGATAAGGACCCCGTTAGAAGCATGGTTGTCGGGGAACTGCAGGTGGTCTGCAGCACTACAGAGTAGGGGAGCAGATGCTTGAACTGGAGGCCACTTCTGGTTGGCTTGATGTGGAGTTAAGGAGACAGCCAGGATAGGGAGTGGCGATGGGGATTCACCTGAAGCCCTCTTTTGAGCTGGCCGTTGGTGGTTAAGGGGGACGGCCAGGACGGCAGGCCCGCAGAAGCAGCAGGCACTCTTCAGGGAACGGTGGAGATAGCAAAACCGGCTTGGGCAATGAGACCAGTGAAGGAGGCGGGACCCCTCCAGGAGTTACCCCGAACAGGTCCCATGGTGCCTGTGGCAGGACACCTCTGGAGAACGATCAGGATGGTCAGCCTGGCTGAGGAGGCGGGATAAGGACCCCGTTAGAAGCATGGTTGTCGGGGAACTGCAGGTGGTCTGCAGCACTACAGAGTAGGGGAGCAGATGCTTGAACTGAAGGCCACTTCTGGTTGGCTTGATGTGGAGTTAAGGAGACAGCCAGGACAGGGAGTGGCGATGGGGTTTCACCCAAAGCCCTCTTTGGAGCTGGCCGTCGGTGCTTAAGGGGGACGGCCAGGACGGCAGGCCCACAGAAGCAGCAGGTACTCTTCAGGGAACAATGGAGATAGCAAAATTGGCTTGGGCGATGAGCCCAGTGAAGGAGACGGGACCCCTCCAGGAGTTACCCCGAACAGGTCCCATGGTGTCCGTGGCAGGACACCTCTGGAGAACGATCAGGATGGTGAGCTTGGCTGAGGAGGCGGGATAAGGACCCCGTTAGAAGCTTGGTTGTCGAGGAACTGCAGGTGGTCTGTAGCACTACAGAGTAGGGGAGCAGATGCTTGAACTGGAGGCCACTTCTGGTTGGCTTGATGTGGAGTTGAGGAGACAGCCAGAATAGGGAGTGGCGATGGGGATTCACCTGAAGCCCTTTTTGGAGCTGGCCGTCGGGGTCGCGGTCGGGATGCCCGCTGGGGTTCCTCGATACATCCACACCATGGGTATGAGCGGTCAGACATTTCTTGTAGCAGATCTTAGTTGAGTTGCATACAATTTTGGTCCACTCCTATGTACAACCACTATCCAAATCCTTAAGGTTTAAAGGATGTTACTTGGAAACTAAAGTTTCCACTCTCTCCACTGATTTTCAGTGAGATTAAGGTCTGGGAACTGGCTTGTCCACTCCAGCTAGGGTCTTAATGTGCTTCTTTTTGGCCACCTCTTTGTTGCATTGGCTGTATGTTTTTGGCAACAGAGAAACGGCCCCAAAGCAGAATGTTTCCACCTCCATGTTTGACAGAAGAGATGGTGTTCTTGGCATCATGTTTCACATTTCTCGCCTCCAAACACATCGAGTTGGCCACTGTGTATACACGGTAGACCGATGTTTTGTTATTAAAACAATTAAACCTAATAACACATAACCTCACGTAACCTATTATAACGCTGGTGGTTTGCTATAAGTATGCATGATATGTTAGACAGCTTAGGGCCATAACACATTTGTTTACAGATTGCTTTTCTGCTTTGTTGACATTCATTCTAAATAAAGTTGTCCTCAGAGGTGAGTAAGCAGCCACCTTAGCATGAAAAGTGATTGGAGCAAACAGCTGCAAGGCACCTATCCAAAAAGTTGCACCAACTTCAGTCCTGTGACAACTTCATTTCAAGGTTTATTCAAGAGCTTAAATGGATATATAAAAAAAAAACAGACATAGAGCAAAGAATATGAAGTAGAGTAGCACAGCAGAGATGTCCATGAAATGATGCATGATTAAAACTGATACATTTATTTTACAAAATCCTAAATTCAATCAACCTGTCTTCAGACAGTATATGAATGAATGCAAATTCAGCAGATAATGAATAACATAAATCATATACAACCTGAGAGAATGTTTATAAAACAGCCAACCAGCCATTACACCAGGAGGAGAATGGTAATGGTTTTATTTCATTTGAACATGCATCAGATTACAATTGAATGCATCACATAATCAGTTCACAGTTCCACATGTCCAAAAGGAGTAGGAAGAAGCAAAGCTTATTAAATCCTACCCCTCTATCTGGTACTTTTATAATCCGTAACTGTTACATTTGTTCACTTCCTGCTTTCCAAATATTTTTTTTTGTCACATACCGAAGTAGGAGGTGATATGAGCATCCAATGACATAATGGGTACCATAGTAAGTGTCAATATAGTGATATAAATAGCACATCATTGGAAGGGAAAGCTATTGTGTTAACTTCCACCCCTTGTAGTGAGTTGTGGACTCCTATAGCGCAGCTACACATGATAACCCACGCAGAAAGCTTTATAGATCTTCCACAATCTGCACCTATACTAGCTGTCATACCTTGGATTTCCACACCGCTGTGATTGGTCACAACGACTGTCGAACCCAACGTTCTAATTTTGTCGGTATAGGAGTTGATTATAAATGGTAATGGTAATGGTAATGGATTACAGATTACAGATACAGATTACAATTGAATGCATCACATAATCAGTTCACAGTTCCACATGTCCAAAAGGAGTAGGAAGAAGCAAATCTTATTAAATCCTACCCCTCCATCTGGTATTTTTACAATCAGTAACTGTTACATTTGTTCACTTCCTGCTTTCCTAATATCGTTTAAGGTTGTGATATATATAGCACATCATGACTGGTTCAAGACTCTTCATCCTTGTATTTAGCAAACATCAACTGCTTGATAGTTTCTTGAATTGGCTCATCGTAAAAAAACAAACTGAGGAGGCACCCGAAACGGATGCTCTTGGATTATTCTCTTGGATTTCGAAGTGATAATAACAGGGCGAGGGCTTCCTTTTCAATGGTGTTATAGTTTAACTGGTGTTTATTGATTTTTTTTTTAAAGTAGCAGATGGGATAATCTATGCCCTTTCGATCCTGCTGTAAGAGCGCCGAGTAGTGCACTTGCGTCGACCTCTAACTTAAACGGTCTTGTGAAATCAGGAGCAGCGACAACAGGAGCATTACACAAAAGCAGTTTGGCTGCTTGGAAGGAATTTTGGCAAGCAGAGGACCAAATGTAGGATGTTGTTGGGATCCCCATGCACATCGGCAAAGTTTTTGCAGAAGTCTCTGCAGTAACCACACATACAGACGAATCTGTGCAAGGATTTTCTTGTTTGGGGTACCAAAAAATCGAATATGTCTTGAATTTTGGCAGCCATTGGTCACACCTGTCACTGCTCAACGTGTTTACCCAAATATGTAACTGCCCCGTTTCCAAATTCACATTTAGCCAAGTTTACACTAAGAGAAGCACTATGGAGATGTTCAAACATTTTTGCCAATGTGGCCACCTGATCTGGCTGATCAACCAACCACATCATCAAGATACACGCAGTTTTTAACCCGTGCAAGCACTTTGGACATGAAACATCGAAATCAGCTGGAGTGTTTTGCAATCTAAATGGCATAACTGTATACTGCAAAAAGGAGTCCGGTGCAACGAAAGCGGATATTTCGGATGCACACATGGTTAAGGGAACTTGCCAATAGCCCTACAACAGATGTAATTTGGCCAAGCCGACATCGATATCGTCCATTCTAGACAAGGGAAAAGAGTCATTACAAAAGCAAACAGTATTATCAGGTTTTGGCACTCGTACACAAGGAGAGCTCCAAGCACTCATGCTCGGTACAGCTAAGCTGTTTTCCACTAGATAACCCACCTCCTTTTGAATTAATGTTCTTTTAACGGGCTGCTTCATAGGTTTGGGGCCTTCAACGTTGATATTCTAAAATAGGATGGATGTCTGATGTGGGTGATCTGAGAAGAGTGACAGGTTATTTTTAATAAATTTTATTATATCAGTATGCATGGGAGTAGGCAAAATAAGCCAAAAAGGACTCCAAGGTATTTTGCACTTCTGAATTTTGTCGTAGAGTGAGGGGCATGATATCACTCTTTCCTCGCAAACCGTCGTTGGAATGAATTCTATTGAATCCTACTTTGCAGAAATTCGCTTATCAAGGTCGGGTCTGTAACCAATTAAGCACAATAAACAAATAAACAAATAAAAAGTTGACCGACTAAAGCATGGTGTTGGCAAAAAAACTGACAAAATACAAACTAACAAGAAAAGGTCAACAAAGCAAATGAACTGGCTGGGAAGCCAACTGGGTAAACTTTCATGAGATGCTTAACTAGTATAGTCTAAAATAGTACTTCCCAAACTTTGTAAAGTCAAGTACCCCTTCAGACATTTGATCTGAAGCCATGTATCATCCTGCATATCTTTTATTCCACTCTGATGTTGGCAACCATCCCTTCGAATCCATTGAATTTGAATAGACTTCACTTAAGAGGGCTATGGTTAAAGTCTGCATATTCATCTCAAAGCAAATCGAAAAGGAAGAACGGTATCTGTCCAAAGGTTTGTTTAACATTTTGTTTTGTTATAAGTAGAACATTTTGTATCATTGTCTTATTCTGCAGGGTGGGCTGACTCGCCTCGCCTACGGCTCGGATGCCTGGGTAAACTGGCTGTATTGTGTTGGGTGTTTGTTTTTGAGTTGTCATATCATGTTTTGTCTTGTGCAGCCTCTTCCTTCGCACCTCTTAATATCCCGAGTTTGCATAATTCACACTTTGCAATTGCAAGGTTTTTGTCATCACTTTAAAATACTCCACATGGCAGACATAGTTGCACGTAATAAACGTAATAGTATATCAATATACATATACAGTATATTCGAGTCCTGATCGAGGAATAACGTTTGATTCCAATTGAGTCTGAAAACATAAAACAAAAACAAAACAAAAAAATAAAAAAAACTTAAACTGTATTATGGAAAGCAGGAAGTGAACAAATGTAACAGTTACTGATTGTAAAAGTACCAGATGGAGGGGTAGGATTTAATAAGCTTTGCTTCTTCCTACTCCTTTTGGACATGTGGAACTGTGAACTGATTATGTCAGGGGTCTCAAACTCAATTTACTTGGGGGCCACTGGAGCTCGGGTCTGGGTGAGACTGGGCCGCATCAGGTTTTCAAAAAAAAAAAAAAAACACATTTATTAAAAACAAAAAAATTGAAAAAACTTCGCTTTGGTTCCAACTTTTATTTTTCTACACAAAATGAGATTAAAAATAAATAAACAAATCAAGAATAAAAAAAATCAATCAATCAGTAATAAATAAATATAATAATAATAATAAAAAATTAAGAAACCACATATGGTTGGTGGGTAGACAAATTATTTTTTTCAGATTAAAATGAACAAAGCATTATTAGAGCCCTGTAGACATGACAAAACACGACTATAGTCACATTTATACTTTTTTTATTTACAACATATTGCGCAACTGCAGGGTCTTGAGACACATGCTAACTTGCAAACTAGAGAGCTAACGACCTAAACGGTAGCCTTCAAGTTATTTCCTTTAAACTTAAATAGCCAAAAACTTACCACTTCCACACGGATAGGGAGGATAAATATTAACAGTTATTTAACCTTTAACATGAACATTAATCAAACGTAATAATTTTTTCTGGGTACATGATACCATACAGCATCCATATCAAACTTGCGCGGGTCACACTAACATTAAACTTTCATATCAAGGCGGGGGCCTCAAACTAGTGTCCTGCGGGCCACATCTGGCCCGCGGGCCGCGTGGTTGAGACCCCTGGATTATGTGATGCATTCAATTATAATCTGATGCATGTTCAAAAAAAATAAAACCATTACCATTTATCATCAACTCCTATATCGACAAAATTAGAAAATTGGGTTCAACCAATCACAGTGGTGTGGAAATCCAAGGAATTACATCTAGTATAGGTGCAGATTGTGGAAGATCTATAAAGCTTTCTGTGTGGGTTATCGTGTGTAGCTGCGCTATAGGAGTCCACAATTCACTACAAGGGGCGGAAATGAACACAATAGCTTTCCTTTAATAACCAAAGGCTGAGCTACCACTCTATATGGTTGCATTATTCTAAATGGGCCCACACTATGCTTCACCTTGCTTTTGTCAGGCTTTAGCTGTGACTATGCTAATCACTAGGAAATGGTAACAACTGAAGAATCCAAATGCCTATTTAGCACATGAGTTTCCTCCTGAAAAAGAAATGACACTTTGCCAGCACTGCAGCTCTATTTGTCTCCCCTGTCTCTACAAAGGCCTCCTTTTTTTTTATCACGTCTTCTTTTGTGCTTCTTCCAGCCTCTATCTCTGTCGGGCATGGAGTATCATACTGTTACTGTGTCACATCTGAAACATGGTAGGCCAGAGAAATGTCACACACACACATTTTTTTTTAAAGGAACATTAACAAGAAAGGACTTTTATGATCTGTCTCGCTCTCGCACACATGGATGCATATAGTCCATAAATGAGAGCCACACTCTTTATATGGTATGCATGGTATGTAATGCACACGTGAGTAGATGCAGCTTTCTGCTCTTTCCACATTTGAGAAGCTAAATAACCTGACACTCACAGAGGCACAAAGCGACACAGTGTGTTGCTTCATTTTTTGGTTTCGTAGCTCTGCAACTCTATAAATGTCTATTGCAGAGATGAGAAATGAGAGATGAATACTGAAAAGGTAATGGTTTTATTTCATTTGAACATGCATCAGATTACAATTGAATGCATCCCATAATCAGTTCACAGTTCCACATGTCCAAAAGGAGTAGGAAGAAGCAAAGCTTATTTAATCCTACTCCTCCATCTGGTACTTTTACAATCAGTAACTGTTACATTTGTTCACTTCCTGCTTTCCTAATATAGTTTAAGGGTTTTTTTTTTTTTTTTTGAAATTTTGAATTTTTTGTCCCGTACCGAAGTATCCCATAATCAGTTCACAGTTCCACATGTCCAAAAGGAGTAAGAAGAAGCAAAGCTTATTAAATCTTACCCCTCCATCTGGTACTTTTACAATCAGTAACTGTTACATTTGTTCACTTCCTGCTTTCTTAATATAGTTTAATGTTTTGTTTTTTGTTTTTTTTTGAATTTTTTGTCCAGTACCAAAGTATCCCATAATCAGTTCACAGTTCCACATGTCCAAAAGGAGTAAGAAGAAGCAAAGCTTATTAAATCCTACCCCTCCATCTGGTACTTTTACAATCAGTAACTGTCACATTTGTTCACTTCCTGCTTTCCTAATATAGTTTATTGTTTTTTTTTGAATTTTTTTTGAATTTTTTGTCCAGTACCAAAGTATCCCATAATCAGTTCACAGTTCCACATGTCCAAAAAGAGTAAGAAAAAGCAAAGCTTATTAAATCTTACCCCTCCATCTGGTACTTTTACAATCAGTAACTGTTACATTTGTTCACTTCCTGCTTTCTTAATATAGTTTAATGTTTTTTTTTATTTTTTGTCCAGTACCAAAGTATCCCATAATCAGTTCACAGTTCCACATGTCCAAAAGGAGTAAGAAGAAGCAAAGCTTATTAAATCCTACCCCTCCATCTGGTACTTTTACAATCAGTAACTGTTACATTTGTTCACTTCCTGCTTTCTTAATATAGTTTAATGTTTTGTTTGTTTTTTTTTTAATTTTTTGTCCCGTACCGAAGTATCCCATAATCAGTTCACAATTCCACATGTCCAAAAGGAGTAAGAAGAAGCAAAGCTTATTAAATCCTACCCCTCCATCTGGTACTTTTACAATCAGTAACTGACTATACAATGACATAATGAGTACCATAGTAAGTGTCAATTTTTTTTGTGATTTTAGAAATAAGGAATTAGTATGTTCTCTGTAGGCGGTGTTATGAATTATCCTTACCGGCCTTTTTTGCAGTACATTTAGATTGCTTTTATAGTTATTAGCCCATATTTCCACACAATAAGTAAGATATGGTAGAACCAGATAGCAATAAAGAGTGTGGAGTGATAAAAAGATAAAAAAAAAAAGTGAATTAAAGTTGGGGAAAGATTCTACAAAAACAAGATGTTTGTAGGTTTCTATGCATTCTATAGAAGTCTGCATGTGTGAGAATGTCACATCAGAAATAAATTAAGATACCGGTATTTTAAATTGCTCCAACTTTGCTGAGGCTTTGGCAGCTGTGATAAAAACCCATGTGCATCAGAGCTGATCAGTAATATTTTGCTTTATTGGTTTTTCCACATTTCTGCTGTCCAAATTGTAATTAAAAGCAACCAGACCAAAACTGGCTTTGTAAGCTTTGTTTTGTATGATGATTTCTGTTTCAATTAAAAGTTGCTCTCTAATATTTCAACTGAAGGTTGAGCATTGGATTATAAATATAATCCAGCACATCGATTATGGAACAGAAAATGAATTATTTAAATTATATCCTTATATTGTAGTCAGGTTGTGACGTGTGGAGAACCTTATAACTAAAGTGTGTGTGTTGAATGTTGTAACATGTTAGTTCCACTTTTTATCTTTTATCGGTCATTGGAATAAAAAAAAAAAAAAGGACAATGCCGGATATCGGTGATGATTACAGACCTGATCAAAATCAGTTTAAGACCAGTTTAAAAATAACTTTAATTTACCCTTTTGCACATTTGTATCTTAATTAGAATTTAGTTAGAGCTACAATATGCAAAAGCAAGAAGGGGGAGTGTGACAAAAAGCACAAATTTTTTGAAAACAACAATTGAACCGAAATAGGTTGTTTATCAGCCGATCAAAAGTTTAAGATCACCACTAAAAAAATTACAGAAAAAACTCTCGAAACTACAAAAAAAAAGAAAAAAAATACTCCATAATGAGTCATTGCACCATTCTTGTTAATCACTTCTAAAATTGGTTAGGGCATGCTTGATGCGAGTGTTTCCAGGACGCTATTGGGACCATTTCTCCAAGTTGTGAAGATGACTTCACGAAGGGCATCGATTGTCTGGAACTGATGGTCATTTTTATAAACTTCCCTTGCCATCCATCCCCAAATCTTCTCTATGGGATCCTATTTAAATCAGAGGAACATGCGGGATGGTCCAAAAGAGTGATGATATTCTCCCTGAAGAAATCCTTGGTCAAGCCAGCATTGTGAACTTCACTATTGTCCTGTTGAAAACCCAGCTGTTACCATACAGATGAGGGCCCTCAGTCATGACGGAGACCCGTTGACACATCGGCACGTAATCAGCTACCATTTCACGACCCAGTGTTCCACTGAATGAAAAAGCACCCCGGATCATGATGGACCCTTTTCCACTTTCCTGAGTTGAAAACATTTAAGATGGGATCTCCTTGTCATGCCAGTAATGTTGTAAGCCATCTGGACCAGCAAGGTTTTCCAAATTCAAAATTCCATGTGGCATTGAAGGAGACAAGGTCTTTGAATTTCTGTTTTTGAAACCCTTTTCCCGCAGGATGCCGTTTGATGCCTGCAGTCAGCACCAGTAAGGGCCTTAAAAAATTAAATAAAAGTAAAATAAAGTAAAAAAATAAGTTAAACTATATTTGGAAAGCAGGAAGTGAACAAATGTAACAGTTACTGATTATAAAAGTACCAGATGGAGGGGTAGGATTTAATAAGCTTTGCTTCTTCCTACTCCTTTTGGACATGTGGAACTGTGAACTGATTATGTGATGCATTCAATTGTAATCTGATGCATGTTCAAATGAAATAAAACCATTACCATTAGTATGTCTGTCGATTATTCTGTGTTGGGGTTTTTTGGACTCTGACTTCCTGTCAAGCAGGCCAATATGTTTAGGGTAGTCAATCTTGATCGAGTTGGTTCTGTGCCCAGAGTGGGACACCAATTTGGCATTTTTGAGAACTTGGCGGTGTAACCAGGAATTGGTTATGCACAATAGAAACTGTCAGAAGCATCAATCATGTGATGCGAGTGATCTCAAGGGTTATAGGTCATGGTGGCGGTGGGGTTATGGATAACATGTTTTATTATTGGTGGGTTTTTTTTATGTACAGAGATGATGTGGCAAAATCCTGAGGCATATGTTGTGCCATTCATCCATGACCATCACCTCATGTTGTAGCGTGATAATGCACGGCCACATGTCAAAAAGCATCTGTGGGCAAACAACCATTCACACTCACATTCATACCTATGGACAATTTGGAGTCGCTAATTAACCTAGCATGTTTTTGGAACGTGGGAGGAAACCGGGGAGAACATGCAAACTCCACACAGAGAAGGATTGAACCCTGGTCTCCTAGCTGTGAGGTCTGCACGCTAACCACTTGACCGCCGTGCAGCCCAGTCAAATTTAAATTGGAAAATATAGCATGTAGTGTTATGGTGACTCAAATGGCCCTGAATGAACATAAAATATGAATTCATTTTGGGCGAGAGGCGGGGTACACCCTGGACTGGTTGGCAGCCAATCACAGGGCACATATAGACAAACAACCATTCACACTCACATTCATACCTATGGACAATTTGGAGTCGCTAATTAACCTAGCATGTTTTTGGAATGTGGGAGGAAACCGGAGTACCCGGAGAAAACCCACGCATGCACGGGAAGAACATGTAAACTCCACACAGAGATGCCCGAGGGGTGGAATTGAACCCTGGTCCCCCTTTAGAAAAGTTTTACATCACTGTGTGTTGAGCTCACGAATGATGTGAACAAAACAAAGTGTTGCGTTTATTTTTTCCGGTGTTGTGTATGTCACGTTGGAACATCACATTTGTAAGAACAGGAAGGGGGAGGAGCTAAAAGGGACAAAAATTGTCCGCAGTGCTTCTCTGGATGTACTTTTTTATCTCCTTTTTAGACAACTGACCTTGGGCTTATGAGCTGTAATAAAATGTGGCCAAGCACTCCTGAAATTGGCCCACTCACCGTTAATGCTCGGCAGCCTTCTGCTGAATTAGCATAAGGCTTTTATAGAGTCAAGTACATCTTACACATACAAATACTGCACTCTGGGATAGTTAGGGAAATGATGAGGTTGATGATTAAAACAAAGAATTGAGCCAGAGGTTAAGAGGGGGCACGAGAGAAAAAGAGGACAAAAATATAATAGAGCTTGAGTGGTAGCAATGATAGGGAAGATGAAGATGAAATACTGTTATGGTGATGGAATTAAATGAGACCAAGACATGGAAGATAAATGACTATGAAAAGTACATTGAACGAACAATGGTTAAAAATGAATGTCATTGAAAATGAAAAGAACAATACATTAAATAAGTGTATGATCAAACTTTCACAGCACTATGTTTTATTAGTAATAATAATAAAACCTGACACTTCATGCTGCGATGTCCATTCATTTTACTATGGCTTGCTTATCAAGAAAATGTCACATTTCAGCACAAGATGTTCTGTTCCTGAAGAGGCGGCAGCTTTGAGTGCGAAAATGGGAAAAAAAGACCTAGAACGCAATTATTAACAGTTTTATAAGACTTCGAAATTTCTCCTTTGTGGCCTTCTCGAACTAAAGCAGTATGTCTTCTCTGTCAAAATCACTGGAAAAAAAATACACCTCACATACAAATCCTATTTCGGAGGGTTAATAACGACAGAACAAACGGTATGTCTCTCACTGGGCCCAGCATTATATTTCAAGAAGGTCTCAGTGCTTCTTTTCAGACAAGCATGGAATTGAACAATGGGAACCCAATTATGGTACAATTCATACTTTTTCATACTGTTTTTGTTCATTTTTTTGCTGGGGGTATGGTGAAATGAAAAAAGATACATAACATATACATAATATCAACTATCAACTATTTTTCATTTTCATCCTTTAGGGCAGGGGTCTCAAACACGCGGCCCGCGGGCCAAATGTGGCCCGCAGGACACTAGTTTGAGGCCCCCGCCTTGATATGAAAGTTTAATGTTAGTGCGGCCCGCGTTCATGTTAAAGGTTAAATAACTGTTAATAGTTATCCTCCCTATCCGTGTGGAAGTGGTAAGTTTTTGGCTTTTTAAGTTTAATGGAAATAACTTGAAGGCTACCGTTTAGGTCGCTAGCTCTCTAGTTTGCGAGTTAGCATGTGTCTCAAGACCCTGCAGTTGTGCAATATGTTGTAAATAAAAAGAGTATAAATGTGACTATAGTCGTGTTTTGTCATGTCTACAGGGCTCTAATAATGCTTTGTTCATTTTAATCTGAAAAAAAATAATTTGTCTACCCACCAACTATATGTGGTTTCGTAAGTTTTTATTATTTGCCGTTTTATTATTATTATTATATTTATTGATACTGATACTGATTGATGTTTTTTATTCTTGATTTGTTTATTTATTTTTCATCTTATTTTGTGTAGAAAAATAAAAAGTAAGATATTTGAGAACAGTGGAATGTTTTATCAGAGCTTTTCTTGTAGAAAATTGGAACCAAAGCAAAGTTTTTTTAATTTTTTGGTTTTTAATAAATGTGTTTTTTTTGGGTTTTTTTTTTTGGAAAACCTGATGTGGTCCCAGTCTCACCCAGACCCGAGCTCCAGTGGCCCCCAAGTAAATTGAGTGAACTATATCAGCAAGTTTAGCAAGTATTTGTGATTTTAGAAATAAGGAGTTAGTATGTTCTCTGTAGGCGGCATTATGAATTATCCTTACTGACCTTTTTTGCAGTACATTTAGCGAGTGAAGATTGCTTTTATAGTTATTAGCCCATATTTCCACACAATAAGTAAGATATGGTAAAACCAGAGAGCAATAAAGAGTGTGGAGTGATTTCTGATTGAGAACAAATTTTGCTTCGTTCAATATTGAAATATTTCTGGCCACTTTATGTTGTATATTTGTAATATGAGGTTTCCAGCTCATACACCTGGTTGAACCAGGACTGTGACTCCATGCATGAAACTTGTTAATTTGCTTTGTCACAAGGGAATAATGGCAATTGGAGAGAGAAGGTGAGGGCTCTGGAGCTAAATCAATTTCAATTCCAACAGTCAATTTTATTGCAAATGTTGACTCGAAATGCAGAGCATTGACCTTGAGATTTTTGAATTTTTTTTGTATGTATTTAGTTTCTTTTTTTTAATTGAGTAAACTTCTTTATTTTAATATGAACTTGATTTGTTTTACTGACTGGAGTTCTTTTGAGTCACTGAATGAATCGGTTACTCGATTGAATCGGTTACTCGATTCATTCACTCATCACACAATGCAAAGAAACTTGCATATGCACAACATGTCCCTCCACAGTGAAATGGGAATCTCAAAGTTCCATTCAAGAACTAAATGTAATGAAATAATACTTATTTAAGAGTCCAGATCCCCCATTAAAATTCATTAAAAAAATATTTCCATATGATGGCAGTGACTTTTTGTCTCATAAGTTATGAGAATTCAACATTTCATTCTATCGGCATAAATGCTGTCAAGACTAAGACACAATGAAATTGATTTATAGCAGCATATAAAATATGCTCACTCACATTTGAAATGACATAAAGTCAGTCATTGCAGGTAACAAAAGAGAATATGTCATGTAATTGAATAGAATGGCAGGTCGCATTTATCAGTCTAATTCATGTCACTCCTGCCAAAATTTGAAGGATTCTAAGATGAGCAAAAAAAAAAATAGTATGTATTAACAGTAGATCAGTCAAAATCAATGCCTTAATCCGGTTTAATTTGCAAGATTAATTAGATCAATGGTTAAATGCACCTAAGGCATGCCACAGTTCCACTCATACCCCTTTTTCCAATGTAGTTTGCGGCCGGGTGGAACCTGAACTTACCCCAACACCAATTTCATTTTCTATCATCCTGGGGAGCCATGTCATTATGTCACAGGTGAATGCAAAAGAGAAACGGGTACCAAGCGCCATCAAAAAAACATAATAACAACAAAATAATAATAATAATAATGAAAGAATATTAAGAGTGATTACTCAAAATTAATCCACAATGCCTGTGTGGTGCATATTTTAAAAAAACAGCCCTATTAGCATGCAGTAGCATACAGTATAAACTTCATATGGTCTGGAACAGCACTTTTTCAAGATTATACAAATGACTGTTAAGTTGCAAACATGCTCTATTTTGGCATACTACATTGTCAAAAGCCTGTAGTGTTACACTAAGGATATTGACATGGACAAGGTGGCTGGTGTAGAATCAATAAAAGTCACTCGAAAACTGAGTGGCACAATTCACAAAAAGCACAGCAAGGAAGCACAGCTTAGTCAACCGTAAAACTTCACCCTGGTAGATGGAAAAAAACGGAAAGTACTACCAGAGATGCAAAAGAGGTGCATAGAGTCCAAGGAGAAACACAAACCCAAGCAAAAAAAAAATGAACTGGTAACTAGCTAAAGAACTAAACAGAACTCGAATTACAAATAGTGAAAAATAATAAAGGTAATGCATACAACCAACTAAACCCTTCCATCTATCTTTTGGAGTCGCCGATTATTTCAACCTAACATGCATGTGTTTGGAATGTGGGAGGAAACCGGAGTACCTGGAGAAAACCCACACACAGGGAGAACATGTAAATTCCAGACAGAGATGCCCAAGTGGAGAATCGAACCAAGGTCTCCCCGATGCAAGTATGCTTATTAAGACATAAGCAGGCAAAAACTCAGCCCATAAGGATGAGAGTTGCAGATATGACTCCCACTGTGGAAAAAAAAAAAAATCAATATTGGGACTTGTAGGATAGATACTTGTGCAGAGGTACCTTCACTCCCTTGCCTGCAAGTCAAAATGTGTGGGAATTACTTCTGAATGTGTGTGTTAAACTTCTAATACTCTAAAACAATATACACTATGGCACAGAGTGAAAACAAAACATGTCCTCTGCCAGTTGAAGTAATATAAGTACACAAAAAAAAACAAATACACCTGATTGCTAACCAGTGAGAAATAAATCGAGCCAAAAACGTAATTAATTTTCGAAATTACAACAGAGGATGTAGTATCTTACACAGACCAAGGATAAAAAGTCCTTGCCACGGTTCAAGTAGCATCTTAGAAATTTTCAATTTAGTTTTATTGACTCAGGAAGGCATCAGTGCTGTGCTCCCACCACCATAAAACAGCCACTCACACAAATTATAGAGTATAGCTGCAATTTTATTGGGCCGCATGTTACAGTCTGGGGGAAAAAATATATATATATATATTGTTCCACATTTGACAGAATGTTGTTATTTATAGAGGAATATGGTTGATTCAACACTGAATCTAACAGCACAAATGTCCAGTGGTTAGCACTGTTGTCTCACAGAAGGACGCAGATTTGTCATGTTCTCGCTGTGCTTGTGTGGGTGGCTTATTAAAACATGTACAGGATGTTTGGTTTGTTGAAGACTCTAAATTCCTGATAATTATGAATATGAGTGTGAGTTTATGTCCTTGCATGATTACACAACAGCAAGCTGTTTTCCTTTGTGGTTTATTAACAAAATGACAAGAATACAGACAACAACTTTTAGACCCTCCTGACTTGGACTCCTGGTCTATGCCATGTTGAAAATGGTAATGGTAATGGTAATGGTAATGGTAATGGTTTTATTTCATTTGAACATGCATCAGATTACAATTGAATGCATCACATAATCAGTTCACAGTTCCACATGTCCAAAAGGAGTAGGAAGAAGCAAAGCTTATTAAATCCTACCCCTCCATCCGGTACTTTTACAATCAGTAACTGTTACATTTGTTCACTTCCTGCTTTCCTGATATAGTTTAAGTGATTTATGATTCATTCATTCATTCATTTTCTACCGCTTTTTCCTCACAAGGGTCACGGGGGTGCTGGAGCCTATCCCAGCTGTCTTCGGGCAAGAGGCGGGGTACACCCTACTAGATTGGTCGCCAGCCAATCACAGGGCACATATAAACAAACAACCATTCACACTCACATTCATACCTATGGACAATTTGGAGTGGCCAATTAACCTAGCATGTTTTTGGAATGTGGGAGGAAACCGGAGTACGGGGAGAACATGCAAACTCCACACAGAGATGGCCGAGGGTGGAATTGAACCCTGGTCTCGTAGCTGTGAGGTCTGTGCGCTAACCACTCGACCGCCATGCCGCCCAGTGATTTATCGATTAAATTTCATTTTATTTTATTTTATTTTATTATTATTTTTTTCATTTTAGTTTTATTTAATTTTTTTTAATTTATTTTTATTTTTTGTCACTTACCGAAGTAGGAGGTGATATGAGCATCCAATGACATAATGGGTACCATAGTAACTGTCAATATAGTGATATATAACATATCATGACTGGTTCAAGACAAATTGGCAATGAAATTTTGAAAAGAAACACACTTTTATCTAAAAATGGAAAGAATACTGAACCAGAATGCAGTGCAGTGGCTTTCTATTAACGCAGATCTTTTACAAAACTTTTTTAAATTGGTTCCAGTCCCGACCATGATAGGTGAATATCCGCAAAAAAGTATATGTTTGTAGTTAGAGCATAGAAAACCTGTTTATTACCTTCTAAAATGTTTTAAACATTATTAGAACTCTGTAGACATTAAATAACACCCCTATAGTCATATTTCTACTCCATCCATCCATTTTCTGGATATATAGACAAACAACCATTCACACTCACATTCATACCTATAGACAATTTGGAGTCGCTAATTAACCTAGCATGTTTTTGGAATGTGGGAGGAAACCGGAGTACCCGGAGAAAACCCACACAGAGATGGGTGAGAGTGGAATCAAACTCAGGTTTCCTAGCTGTGTGGCCTGCACGCTAACCACTCGCACACCGTGCAGCCTCATCGCCGTGGCTGGAGTGCTCAAATACAAGCGAACCGGAGTGTACAGCAGAAAAAGCTAATCACCTTGATCGGGCAAGGTGCATTAATGTCGCATATGTGATGCCGCTGTGCAACTGGAGGAGTACGTCGCCCGCTGCAAGAGGTGCCAATTCCGTGGTCGGCCAATGTACACAATGTACTTTTAAACTTGGGGCACACACACTCCTCCCTTGTGTGACCTGGCTGCGTGCAAGAAAATAATTTGCATCTTAATTTTCTTGCTCTGGGCTTTGGATGCTGTATCAATATTTATTTGATAAAATGACAAATTTCAAATGTAATGTAATGTGATACAAATGTTTCCTCAACTAATTAAAGAGCACATATTATGGAATACTGACTATTTAATTGCTTGTATTCACATATTTTGGTCTCAAGTGTGAAAGTACACAGCCAAGTCATTTTGATGTTTACCTAGTTCAGATCTCTCCAAGCGAGGAATTCAAATTTTGGCCAGACTCTGATGCAATTTAAAAGTTTTCTCTGTTTATCGAGTTTCTCTGGCCATGACTTGGAAGATCTGCAGACCTCATTTCTAGCAACTACACACCACAATCATTATCCCGTGCTCTTTGATGCATAGATTGTCACATACAGTTGTCCCTCGTTTATCGTGGTATTTGGTTCCGGGCTTGACAGTGTTAGAAAGTAATGGTATTTCATTTGAACATGCATCAGATTACAATTGAATGCATCACATAATCAGTTCACAGTTCCACATGTCCAAAAGGAGTAGGAAGAAGCAAAGCTTATTAAATCCTACCCTAGGTACTCTGGTTGCATTTGTTCACTTCCTGCTTTCCAAATATAGTTTAATTTTTTTTTTTTTTATTTTTTATTTTTTTGTCCCGTACCGAAGTACGAGGTGATATTACCATACAATGACATAATGGGTACCATAGTAACTGTCAATATAGTGATATGTATACTAGGATTAAATATTAATGAATGCAATATTTTCAAAGTTAGGAGCATAGAAAACTTGTTTATGACTAAATATGATTTTTACAATTATAAGTGTGATGACTGTATTTCATTGCTCAGCCTCAAAGAGCAAAAACAAGTTAGATGAATTTTATTTATGATCATAAGCCATTCCTGCTGGGGCTCCAGACTTTGGTCGGGAGCACAGAGGAGCTTTATCTGCAGCTCCAAGACTGAGGTCTGTAATGTCTGGACTTAAGAGCTAATCCTTTCCCCCCAGTGTGTAGGGTAGTTTTCTTGGTGAAACTTGTATTTCAGTGTGCCACAAGCTTTCTCTGTCACACTCTGGACAAGTCCCTACTTGACTCACTGCTAGCTCAACCTAACAGGACCTGCACAGTACAACGTTACTGCAGGAGAGGGCGTGAGTAGTGACTCATTACATCCATCCATCCATCTATTTTCTGTACTGCTTATCCCCACAAGGGTCGCGGGCATGCTGGAGCCTATCCCAGCTGTCTTTGGGCGAGAGGTGGGGTGGTTGGTGGCGTGCTTCGGCGATGCCCTGGGGGTTTTGCTGGGGTGTCCGATGTTCCCACACTTCTTTTGTTATTTTGTCTTATGTAAGATTCTGTGATTATATGTGTGAAAAAAAATCACTTGCTATATATATCACTATATTGACACTTACTATGGTACCCATTATGTCATTGGATGCTCATATCACCTCCTACTACTTTGGTATGTGACAAAAAAAAATTAGGAAAGCAGGAAGTGAACAAATGTAACAGTTACTGATTGTAAAAGTACCAGATGGAGGGGTAGGATTTAATAAGCTTTGCTTCTTCCTGCTCCTTTTCAGACATGTGTAGTAATGAGGTGTTGTGTATGTATGTATGTTTATATATACATAGTATATATTTGTATATATGTATATATATATGTGTGTGTGTATGTACAATATGTATGAATATGTCTATGTATGCTGCATGTATATGTATATATATGTGTGTGTGTATATATGTGTGTATATATGTAAGTACATAAATAGATATTGTGTATTGTATTGTAATGTAATGTATATGTGACAAACATTAATGTAACATAGTATGCATGCCTGAAATAAATTAAGAAGAAAAAAAATGATTTAGAACTACAAATCAACTTGATAATTAATTTGTTCATAAAATTATTTTAATATTTTAATATTTAAAGTCTAGACAATTACATGTAATAATAATAATAATTACATCCGGACCCGGCTCCAGCTTCCACCTTTTGTCTTCTAGTTAGGACTACTAGTTTAACTTATCACTAATCGTTCTTCCATCACATGATCTGACACAGATTCATAAAATTTGATGTAGTAATTTACTAATGTATTATTTTTGTGTGTAGTCATGAGTCATATTTTGAGTGTTGTGCAACTCTGATTGTGTTAGCTGTGTGTGTCCTGAAAGGTCCAATGAATAATTATTATAAAAACAATGCACCTATCACTCAAGAATGATTTTATGCTCACATAAATTCATGAAATTAAGTTAATTTTCTCGCTTTTAAATTACAGTGATACGGTGTGTGTTGGTGTTTACATGTTTACAAGTGTGTTGGTGTGTATTGGATGTGCTGGTGAGTCACTGTTGTTTGTGATACATCTAAATGTGCAGCAAGCACGCTGTCACACATGGCCACTTGTCACCTTCCACAGGAAGTGATTATCCGTCACACAGGCAGTTATGGCTAAAAGACACAAAACTGCTACACAACACAAATCATGTCCCAGTTGCACTTGAAAAAAAAATGTTTTTTTCTTTATTTTTCTCACACTAGCTTGAAGTTTCTCAGGGAAAGCATGTGTCACACTTTAAAACTCCTGGTTGAACCTTTTTTTAAAAGTAATTTTATAGCAGTAATTTTCCTGTCCAAGAGGAGAATCGTTACTGACATTTAAAATAAAGCACTTTTATGCTCCTTGTGTTTTAATACCCTGTGAAATTATTATCCCGGTGTTGCTGCAACATATTAGAAAATACACAACTACCCAACTATTCACTCGTACTCCATTAAATTGTGGATCTTTTATCTCATTACACTGTGCAAACCAATTAAAGGAGAAAGGGTCTGAGGATCGGAGATAATGGCAATTCATTGCACGCAGCAAAGAGCATTAGCAAAAAAAAAAAAAATACCTACACTCAAATGTGAAGAAATACACACCAGTTGTGTGTTGGAACTGAGTACACAATTGTACTGCACTAACCTAGAATGGGCAAGAGGCCATGCACATTTAAACCCACCCATAACGGCAAGGGATATGCTATTGCCTTAACATTCGCTCTCTATCATTTGGGTCTTAAATTAAGGCAAACACAGATAGAGAATGTACAAAGAAAAGTAAAAATAGCTGACAGTGTGTTACTAGACCAGCGGTCCCCAACCTTTTTTTTGATCTTTTTTTCACGGACCGGCAATGTGTGGCACAAAAATACAGCAAATCTAAAATAAAAAGTGCCCCGCCCCGTTTTTAGCCTTGTTTTAGCTCTGAATGAATGTTTGTATATTGTATTTTAATGCATCTATACTCTATTTTTATTTCTTTTTCTCTACTGTAAAGCGTCTTTGAGTACTCTAAAAAAGCGCTATACATATAAAATGTATTATTATTTCATTGAGACGACATGGTCCCATCTAGGTGTGATGGGAGACAATTAATCGTTAATAAATTATTTATTATTTCTGTGCGGCCCGGTAGCAAATGCGCCACGGACCGGTACCGGACCCCGGCCCGGCGGTTGGTGACCCCTGGACTAGACTAGAAGACAGTGATCACTTACATAAAATCTCTGTAGCTCTTTTTAAAGGGGGCGACTCCAAATTGTACATAGGTATGAATGTGAGTGTGAATGGTTGTTTGTCTATATGTGCCCTGTGATTGGCTGGTGAACAGTCCTTCGCCCGAAGACAGCTGGAATAGACTCCAGCATGCCCGCGACCCTCGTGAGGATGAGCCGTAGAAAATAAATGAATGAATGAATGAGCATTTTAAAAAGGAGAGCGAGAGAGAGGTAGAGGAGAAAAGGTGTAAGGTGGAGATGAAGGCAAGGGAGGAACAATCAATTCTCTGACATCTCCAAATGTGCACTTGATGATGCATACCTAAACAGGGCAGAAATGGTCTGCAGGGAGGGGAATATAGGGGGGGATGAGCTGAAGGATGAAATGGGGGGGGGGGGTGAGAAGGGCAGGAGCCAAAGACCAGATTAATGAAGAGAAATTGGAAGGTAAGAAGATAAAGAGTGAACCAAGGTGGAGTAATGATTACATCCATTCATTTAGGTCTCAAACAGCGGTTGGTTCTCAGAGGACCTGCAGGTCTTTCTCAGTCCCCACGGAGCAAAAGCAATGAATGAATGAGTGAGTGGAGGGAAGTTGAGGAGAATACTGATGAAGGGTTGCCAGAACAATTGTTAGTCTTCTCATCGTCCTCATATTCCATTTGCAACAAAGCCTCAGTGAGTTATAGGTTAGTTTGCATAAATACAAATATTGGACAATAATGCCATTTTTTATGTAGTAAAAGGGCATTAGATCTAGATGAATTGGTTCCAGACCCAACCGTGATTTGTAAATTTCCGCATAGTTGGATTCCATATTAATAAATTGAATATTTTCACAGTTAGAGCACAGAAAACCTCTTTTTTTTACTATTATTAGAGATCTCTAGACATGAAATAACACCCCTATAGTCAATTTTACACTCCTAATATTTTTCGTTTAAACCGCATTAAAATTAAAGAGTGAACCAAGGTGGAGTAATGATTACATCCATTCATTAATAAATTTCTGCAAAGTTGGATTCCATATTAATAAATTGAATATTTTCACAGTTAGAGCACAGAAAACCTCTTTATGACTTTATTTTTTACTATTATTAGAGACCTCTAGACATGAAACAACACCCCTATAGTCAATTTTACACTCCTATTATTCTTTGTTTAAACCACATTAAAATTAAAGAGTGAACCAAGGTGGAGTAATGATTACATCCATTCATTAATAAATTTCCGCAAAGTTGGATTCCATATTAATAAATTGAATATTTTCACAGTTAGAGCACAGAAAACCTCTTTATGACTTTTTTTTACTATTATTAGAGACCTCTAGACATGAAATAACATCCCTATAGTCAATTTTACACTCCTACCATTCTTCGTTTAAACTACATTAAAATTAAAGAGTGAACCAAGGTGGAGTAATGATTCCATCCATTCATTAATAAATTTCCGCAAAGTTGTATTCCATATTAATAAATTGAATATTTTCACAGTTAGTGCACAGAAAACCTCTTTATGACTTTTTATTTTTTTTTTACTATTATTAGAGACCTCTAGACATGAAATAACACCCCTATAGTCAATTTTACACTCCTGTTATTCTTCGTTTCAACCACATTAAAATTAAAAAGTAAACCAAGGTGGAGTAATGATTACATCCATTCATTAATACATTTCCTCAAAGTTGGATTCCATATTAACAAATTTAATATTTTCACAATTAGAGCACAGAAAACTTCTTTATGACTTTTTTTACTATTATTAGAGACCTCTAGACATGAAATAACACCCCTATAGTCAATTTTACAGTCCTATTATTCTTCATTTACACCACATTGCCAGCAATGCTAGCAAGCTAACTAGTTAGCCTCCAATTTTTAAAACCAATGTAGCGAGGGCCGACTGCCATCACTTCATTAAAATAATTGTTGTGCCTCAACAGCTGCGCACAATAACCCGAAAACTTTCAATAACAGAAAACTTTCTAGATCTTCTAGAATCTGCAACTATTCCAGTCGTGCTTCCTTGGATTTCCTGCCAAAACGCTCTGTTTTAATTCATTCCATCCCCGGCCCGCCTCTTGGCAAGCCTACTCTGCTGTGATTGGTCACACTACCAAGCACTACTTGGGAGTACTTTCTGACTACTGGGTACCCCACTTTCTATTTTTGTAGATATAGGAGTAAAGCCTTTGGAGAGTTAATTAAAAGATGTTTAGGAGCTACTGGCAGCTCATTACAGACTGTCTGGAGACCCCTGACTCACCGTGTAGGCACTGTTGGTGCAGTGGAGCTCAGGAGAAGCCGGATGTGTGGGCGTTGCGTTCAACCTTGCTTGGCCGAAGAAGAGCATTCATTGTCGGACACACTTTGTCACAGGAACTGCTGGTACTGTGGAGCTCAGAATCCGGACTTGAGGACAATCTTGGTACAACATCAGGAGTTGAAATGTAGTTATTTTTTGAGGGACTACCTGTGTTCCGGATGAGCACTGTGGTTTTCTCCAGCTTGCTTGCCCGAAGAAGAGCATTCATTGTCGGACACACTTTGTCAAAGGAACTGCTGGTACCGTGGAGCTCAGAATCCGGACTTGAGGGCAACCTTGGTACAACATCAGGAGTTGAAATGTAGTTATTTTTTTGAGGGACTACATGTGTTCCAGATGAGCACTGTGGTTTTCTCCATCTCCGTGGACGCACAGCGTGTTTGACATTAATGCGATAGCACGCTTCTTCTGGCTTCAGCAACACTTTGATGGATATTTCACATTAATTTTCATAAAAACAGTCCCGTGTGAAATGCCGTTGACAGATGGAAATATTTTTTCTCTTGCTGTGAATCACCAACTCCAATAACTTCTGCCTGAGCTTACCTCGTAAACAGAGAATTAGAGCTTGAGGGAAGGCAGGGTGTACATCTCACCTATAGTGCACACCCATATATGGTAGTCCGCCCATCTGAGACATCGCAGACCTCTAGTTTTACACTTCTAAACATGGAAACCTCATTACCACGAGAATATAACATTCTAACTACATTTATAGGTCAGAAAAGTGGACCTCTTTGGGGTGGGGTGGTTTTGCTGCTAAGTGAAAACAGAAACTGTAGAATAATATGTGCTTTCACTGTTAAGTCCTCAAATACCAGAAAACTCCCTCTCAACGCCAGAATATGTCACTAGATAGGTAGCTCATTGCTTTTGAAAAAATATGTTGTCAAGAGGGTTTGGAATGTCTCCAGATTTAGCAACAAAGTCGCCATGTTAGCATGGTAAAAACTGTACGACTGTACGACAGCTGGGATAGGCTCCAGCACCCCCGCGACCCTCATTAGGATAAGCAGTAAAAAAATGAATAAAAATTGTAAATACCTCTACCAGTTAACTAACGATGCACATAATGGGGACTCACCTATTCCACCTATAAAGCTCTCCAAAAAACATATAATATACAAAATATAATATACAAAAATGAGCTACAGGTTTTAGAAGCTGTGCGGGCAAGGAGAGATGAAACGAGAGAGTCAGGACATCGGGAGCCATGGTGACAGAAATTCTGTTTTTCTGCTACACAGTGGCACACAATGTTACCATCGATGGGAAAAGCTTCAAGGTCATGCTCAAGGTCAAGTCTACTTCAACAGCACATTATAAAACAGCCAGTACTACCCTAAAGTACTGTACAGGTGTGACAAAACAGTATGAGAATAAAAGGAAATATCGGGCTACTAAATGAATCAAATTTTAATTAAATTAATCACAGTATAAAATGTATTGTTTGCTTTTCGCAATTTTTTTTTTGTCAAACTCCCATTTTTTCTTTTTGCATTTTGAAACTCTTAAAACCTTCTTAAGATCCAACAGTGCAAAATTGTAAATCCATGGCATTTTTCCATAGTGTCTTAAAATTTCAGGAGTATTTTTGGATATATATAATAAGTTGCACTTGACAATAACTTGTAGAATCAGCCAGACTGTGAAAAAAGAGTGACTTTTTTTTTATTATTTAATTTGGGTAAATTTATGAAACATTACAGTGCATTTCTTACATCAATCAAAATATAACTTTCCATTAATTACATTTGTATTCAACTATCTGATCATAAGCCCAAAAGGAGTAGGCTGAAGCAAAAGTTTATAAATGCCTACCCCTTTTTGCAAGATATAATCATGTTCATGCCACAGTCTTGTTTTGCCCTTTATTATTATCATTGTAATATTATTCATTTTTATTATCATTATCATTATTATCATTATTGTTATAATCTTTATCATTATTGCCATTATTATTGTTATTATTATCACCATTATTATAATCATCATTAATATTACCATTTTCATTATAAATTTTTGGATTTTTTTAAATTTTATTATTTAATTTTACAGACTTCATTGCTTCTTGTAGAGTGCCGTATCATTCCATCTGTTGTTTTCTGAAATCCGCAGTATTTTATTGTCAATTTATTAGCCCACTTTTCCCCCCTAAGTGTAACATTTATGTATCACTTTCTGGATTGCATGTGTTTAATCTTGTGCATTAAAAAAACAAGAACTTGAGACTGTGTCTGAACAGGTGACCAACCCAAACATCAGTTTCTTCTTGTTAAGCCCTACTTATACGCAAAATATGGTGTGCTTCTGTTTGGTCGATTTATGACATCCTGATTATATCTGCGTTAGAAATCAAAGTCTTAAAACTCATTTTGCCCTTATGAATGTTGCACTTCAGCGTAATACATTAGTCTTCCATAGCGTTCAATTGAGCATCTGAGCTTGACAGAGTTCAGGTCATCGTTCAACATTTCAGCAACCATCAAAACAGTAACAAGAGCACCGCAGTCATCCGATGGAGTCACTGCATCTCATTTTCTCAGTGACACTGAAAGTCTTCCATCAACCATTTAACTGATTTTCACTCTCAAACTGTCTTGCTAATTGGAAAAGCAGCACTGTCTAGCCGAGGGAGAAAATGACGAGCTGAGACAGAAACATGAAAAGAAGAACGTGACAACAGCGAGTAGATCATTCATTAGTAAATGGGTTCCTTGCCAAGCACCAAGTTCTTCTAAGTTTACAGAGGAGACACTAAAAATGAGCATTAAATACATAGTTAACTCTACAAAACATGAGTCCAAGAACGGAGAAATGGAGATGATGATCTTCATGATTTAAAGCACATCACTTGATCGGTGGATTGCTCATTCATGTTGTTAATAAGACCTGTGCTTTTATTAGATCCCTACAATATTTATACCATTAATATTTCACAATTCCTAGCAGGATGTGAGACGCAGAGTGCAGCTTTCTTGAACTAGAGACAGTAACAACTTTCTATTCCAAAATGGCCAGAGGAAAGGAGTTAATGTTTTTCATCATAGAGATAAATGCCAACTCTGGAGATTAAGTATTCCGGGCCCTCCAGTACGAAGAAAGACATGAGAAGACAACTCATGAATTCTACCTATTTTAGTATGTGGAAGAACTCTTGAACTTTTGTACACAAAGTTAAAAACGATATAGTGGACTTAAGTCATTAAGTCCTTAACTTAACTACTCGGAATTCTACCTGAAATGTCCAGGAAATTCATTAATTTATTCGTTTTCTACCGCTTATCCTCACGAGGGTCGCACGGGGGTGCTGGAGTCTATCCCAGCTGTCTTCAGGCGAGAGGCGGTCATACCCCAGACTGGTCGCCAGCCAATCACAGAGCACATATAGACAAACAACCATTCACACTCACATTCATACCTATTGGATGACAATTTGGAGTCGCTAATTAACCTAGCATGTTTTTTTGGAATGTGGGAGGAAACCGGAGTACCTGGGGAGAACATGCAAACTCCACATAGAGATGGCCTGAGGGTGGAATTGAACTAGGGTGTTTTCGCCGTGCTAACCACTCGTCCACCGTGCAGCCTATTTACAATTTTTATTAATACAAATGAATAAAATCGGCGTTAATCTTTCCAGTATAAGATAAATTTGATTAAAACACAAAAAAACATTGAGACTGGGTTTCACAAAGGTTCAGACAGTAGGTGGCGGTATTTATTAGTATTTGTCGATGCAGGGAATTGGTCTACTGTACTCCTCAGGTTTAGTATTTAACTCGAGTATTCAACTATTAAACAAATGATGATATTTTAAGCAAGGGTGCCGTTCGATGTTCATTGTAGCTGCCTTGTAATTTCAATTGACCGTCATTTCTATCTCCGTGCTTACTGTATATTGTATACTTACTGTATACTTTCTGTTTAGAAATACAGACTTTACTTTTCGTTGTGACAGCTAAAGCGATTTTCTTCCATTTGTCAGTCATCATTAATGACAGCACAGAACGTTAAGTGCCTGCTGCTTATATTCATAGTCCTCCGAGATGGGCGCCATGTCTTTGATTTGATCCAAAACAGTTGGCGCCACTCAAGTCTATGGAAAATGTAGACATTAGACACTATTGAGAACCATTGATTTGCTAAAAAAAAATAAATAATGCTGCTCTGTTTTATTATATTACATTTGTTTGTGTCACGCCCTGCGTGAAGTCCTGCGTGACAGTTGGTTTATGTTCTCGGTTTAGGTTTTGGTTTCCGTCGTGAACTCTTATTTTGTAGTTTACTTCCTGTTTTGTCCGGTCGTCCTTGGTGGCCGTAATCATTCACACCTGTCTCTAATTTGTGTTGGTATTTAGTTCAGGTGTGTGCATCTCCCCTTCGTGGGATTATTATCGTTTGTCCGCCAGCAAGTCAAGTTGCCTTTTCTGCCGCTGCTATTACAGCAAAAATAAATATTATTTACCTGCTATTTGGTCCTGCTCTCTGCATCCTGGGGTCGCACCGCAACAAAGACATGCACAGACGTGACAGAATAATCCCGCCATTTGACGACGACCCCGCGGAGAGCGATTACTGGACCTGGCAGCTCCTCAAGGCCATGGAGGACGAGGAGATGGCGATACCGCCATGGGAGATGGAGGACTTGGTGTGCGGTCCGGACGACACGTATGTCTCAACGGCGTGGCTGTATCCCGGACCCGCCGAGGACACTCCACACCCTCCGCGACGCCGACGCAAGCCGCGGCGCCAAAGAGCGACGCCACGCTCGTTCTCCGCTCCGCGCCGAGCTAAGGTGGACCAGCCCTCACGCCCGGCCGGCCTCGACGAACCCGATGACGATCTCGCGGAGCTCGACGAGTGGACCCGACAGTTCTTTGAGGCGATGGAGCAGGAATGTGCCAGGTACACGCCGGAGGAACTGGATACCATGGTGTGGGGGCCGGACGGCACCCTAGTGCCCATGGCGTCGGTGTTCCCGGTACCCGCTGCACACCCTCCGACGCGGCGGCGGCGCCGACGCACGGCACGTCGCCAAGAGGTGTGGCCGCCCTCTTCCGCCTCGCCATGTCACGCCACTGCACAGCACTACCCTCTCGCTGTTGCCGAGTCACAGCCCGTCGGGCGTTCCCTGACGGCTCCCGTGGCAAGTGGCGAGGCTCCCCGGATTCCTCCAGTTCCCAAGCCACGCAGCCCCAGGTGTCCCCAAGACCCGGCTCCCGTGCCAAGCTGCGTGGCCTCACAGTTTCCTCCAGTTCCCAAGCCACGCAGCCCCAGATGTTCGCTAGACCCGGCTCCCGTGCCAAGCTGCGTGGCTTCACAGATTCCTCCAGTTCCCAAGCCACGCAGCCCCTGGGGTTTCCAAGACCCGGCTCCCGTGCCAAGCTGCGTGGCCTCACAGATTCTGCCAGTTCCCAAGCCACGCAGCCCCAGGGGTTTCCAAGACCCGGCTCCCGTGCCAAGCCGCGTGGCCTCGTGGATTCCTCCAGTTCCTAAGCCACGCAGTCCCAGGTGTCCCCAAGACCTGGCGCCCGTGCCCAAGCCGTGCAGCCCGAGGGGTTCTCAAGACCCGGCTCCCATGCCAAGCTGCGCGGCGTCCCTGATCCCGCCCGTGCCCAAGCCGCGCAGCTTCAGGCCCGAACAAGTGGCTGTGGCCGGGACTGCTGACCTGGAGGAGCCAGTGACCCTCCTCCAAGCCTCCCTCCTCCCTGCCCTGGTTTCGGCTCCCTCGGATTACGGCGTCTGGGATCCGCCTTCGAGAGGGGGGGCTAGTACCACCTGCTGGGCTACGGTGGAAGCACAGCCCAGCCCGCCGATGGAAGGGGAGGATGGCGCCACCTGTTGGGGGAGTGAGGAGGCACAGCCCACTCCACCTGCAGGACGAGCAGCAGGGCTTGCTGGAGCAGATGGACAGGCTCTGGCAGGGACCACGCCTGCTGCTTCGCCGTCGCCGCGTCGGGATCGGACGCCTGCTTCTTCGCGTCGGGATCGGACGCCTGCTTCTTCGCGTCGGGATCGGACGCCTGCTTCTTCGCGTCGGGATCGGACGCCTGCTTCTTCGCGTCGGGATCGGACGCCTGCTTCTTCGCGTCGGGATCGGACGCCTGCTTCTTCGCGTCGGGATCGGACGCCTGCTTCTTCGCGTCGGGATCGGACGCCTGCTTCTTCGCGTCGGGATCGGACGCCTGCTTCTTCGCGTCGGGATCGGACGCCTGCTTCTTCGCGTCGGGATCGGACGCCTGCTTCTTCGCGTCGGGATCGGACGCCTGCTTCTTCGCGTCGGGATCGGACGCCCGCTTCTTCGCGTCGGGATCGGACGCCTGCTTCTTCGCCGTCTTCGCGTCGGGATCGGACGCCCGCTTCTTCGCGTCGGGATCGGACGCCTGCTTCTTCGCCGTCTTCGCGTCGGGATCGGACGCCTGCTTCTTTGCCGTCTCCGCGTCGGGATCGGACGGCCTCTAGACTTTCGGCCGGAGCCCTGGTTTTGCACCCAGGGCGCCCCCCTGAGGACACCTACCTTGCGTTTGGTCGAGGGCGCCCCCCGGAGGGTGTTTACCGACCCAACCATTTCCTCCATCACTTGGAGGGGTCTTGCTGGCTCCGACGGGCCTGCCGCCCCGGCCGGCCCCCTGAAGGGTCCCGTCGGCGACCCACCTCCGGTTCCCCCACCACCCATCCCTCTTTGACTACTATTTGTTTTGGACGTCTGGGATCCGTCCTTGAGGGGGGTGTACTGTCACGCCCTGCGTGAAGTCCTGCGTGACAGTTGGTTTATGTTCTCGGTTTAGGTTTTGGTTTCCGTCGTGAACTCTTATTTTGTAGTTTACTTCCTGTTTTGTCCGGTCGTCCTTGGTGGCCGTAATCATTCACACCTGTCTCTAATTTGTGTTGGTATTTAGTTCAGGTGTGTGCATCTCCCCTTCGTGGGATTATTATCGTTTGTCCGCCAGCAAGTCAAGTTGCCTTTTCTGCCGCTGCTATTACAGCAAAAATAAATATTATTTACCTGCTATTTGGTCCTGCTCTCTGCATCCTGGGGTCGCACCGCAACAAAGACATGCACAGACGTGACAGTTTGTTGTTTTAGGTCCATAAATTGCATGCTTGCTAACCATCAACATGGATCTTCTCATGGATAGCCAACCTTCTTCAACGTCTGCTGTGGGAACACTGCCTCTTTATGGTAGTATCTTTTTCAAAGTGCTTTTTGTCACAAAAACCACTCCCTCTTCTTGCTTTTGCATATTGTAGCTCTACTTAAAACCTCATTAAGATCCAATTTGAATGTGCAAAAAGGTAAATTGTAGGTATAATAGGGAAAGGAGTACATTTCGTCATGATCGGTATTAGTTTTTAATTATAATATTCACACTTTACGCTCTGTGATTGGCCAGTCGCACACAATGACCGCCTCTCTCAAGAAGGTTGCATCCATAGACGATTTCAGGGTGCTTCACACTGTGCAATTAGGAAGTTAAAATGGATACAATGCCTCCACTTTATTGAGTTTTTTTCAGCTCGCCACTATTTTGGTTTGTACCTAAAGTTACTTGGTAAACCTGTTCCGTAACAGTGTGTATGGCTGACATCAGTGTGCTAAAATAAAATATTAAAATATTAAAATATTAAAATATTAAAATATTAAAATATTAAAATATTAAAATATTAAAATATTAAAATATTTTTAAAATATTTTTAAAATATTTTTAAAATATTTTTAAAATAAAAATATATATATTTTTTATTTTTATTATTTATTATTATTAAATATTACTCCCCTTTCAGTATGTTGCAGCATGCACCTTGCAATCTTAAACTTCATTATTTTTTTTCAGCTGGCACGATTGTGCATCAGTCACTGACGTTTTTTTTGTCTGCTTGTTTCGGGTGGTGGCGGGTGATATAAAGTCAGTTGGAAAACTGCTTGTAATACTGAACGCGGTGCTTTAGAGAAAAATACAGTCAACAAGGCTGACACCAAACTGAAAAGAAAATGTTCCTAATTCCTAATATTTGGTTGAAAACCAAAACAAGTGAAATGCATTCTCAATTGGGTTGAGATCAGGTGACCGACTTGGCCATTCAAGATTATCCAACTTCATTACTTTAATAAACTCCTGGGTTACTTTTGCTGTATGTTTTTGAGTCATTGTCCATCTGTATTATGAACGCCGCCCAACCGTTTTGGCTGCATTTGACTGGATCTGAGCAGACAGTATGTCTCTGAACATCGGATAATTAATCTGGCTGCTTCTGTCCTGCGTCACATGATCAATAAACACAAGTGAACGAGTGCCACCGGCAGCCATGCATGGCCACGCTATCACACTGCCTCCAAAGGATGCAGTTTTACAAAGGATGCAGTGTGCTTTGGATCCTTAGCTGTTCCAAGTTTTCGCCATACTTTTTTTTTTTTTTTTGCCATCATTCTGGTAGAGGTTGAGCTTGGTTTTATCTGTCCAAAGAATGTTCTTCCAGAATGAATAGCTAATGAGCCCTTTTTTGTGCAGACTTGGATATTGATACGCCTACCTCCTGGAGAGTGTTGTTCACTTCACTGGCTGTTGTGAAGAGGTTTCTCTTCAGCATAGAAATTATTCTGCGATCATTCGCCACTGTTGCCTTCTGTGGATGTCCAGGGTTTTTTTTTGCGTGTCTGCTTTCTTTCTCAGCATGTACCAAACTGTAGATTACGCCACTCCTAATATTGTAGCTATTTTTCTGGTGTTTTTTCTGTTTTTGAAGCCTTAGGGTGGCTTGTTTCACCTGCATGGAGAGCTACCTTGACTGCATGTTTTCTTCACAGCAAAATCTTCCGAATGTATATTTGTGTGTATATTTCTGTGTGTACGCTCCGCCCCCACTGCAGCATTAAGAACAATCATGTCTGCTGTGTGTGGGACTTCCTGTCTTTGTGAGAGCGATTTAAGTTTTGCACCATGCAAAACGTGCATCAAAAAATGTGGCGCTTGTGCGGTGAGTTTGAGTCTTGCGATGTGATCATTCGTCAGGCAGCAGCTAAAGCCCCCGTCCCAACCCGCTGTAATTGCACGCGTGGGATACATTTCGGGTACCGCCTCAATACGGATTTGGGAGCACTTTTAGTGCAGGAGGGACTTTTGTTGTGTACGGGGGGCATCAGACTCCGGATGATGGGTGACGCGCACACCCCCTGCAACTACTTCTGACTCTGTGAGCACTCACTTCTCCAGTTCGGCTGTCCAATGAACGCGGACAGCTCGGAAGGCAGGCAGCGGATGTGACTGGAGGGGCCCGGCAGATATGGAAAAAAATGCATTGTGTGTGAATTGTGGATACCAACATTTTTTTCATGTTCTGGTAAAACATGCATATTGTTTTGTTGGCTTGAGATAAGAAATATGAAAATAAATTTGACAAAAAAGAGTAGCTCGGGCCATTTTCATTTTGTATCGTTATGTGATCGGTATTGGTATCAGCCAATTTCGCTTGTGGATTATCGGGATTGGTATTGGCAGCATGACATCCTGATCGGAACATCCTATACATATACACAGCTTGCTCTGTTGATAGGGCCATCATAAATACTCATAAATCCAGATGTCTTATACTCTGGAAAACACGATATACAGCATGACTGAAAATGGACTACCATGATTGAGTTTGATTGCTGCCATAAAATAATGATTCAATTATGTAATTCATACATATATTTACAGTACTCACACTCACATCACCAACCGAAACCTATCAACATTTAATCATACACTGCGTGCAGAAACATCTCCAGTCCACAACTTCATAGCACTGAACCTGCCTCCTGCTGGTCTGCGAAACCAAGTCCATGCTGACTGAACAACTGCTGACTGAGTGCATTTTTTGTGAGCTGGGAATACAACTTCAACTTCTTTTTGTAGCACATTGCTGTGGTGTATCACTTTTTTTTTTCTGTTTCACATAACAGATTTAAATTCTTTTCATCTGCACCATATAATGTCCTTGACTATGAATTTTTCATTCCATCACCTGATTCAGTTTGCTGCTGGAAGCCATTCTTTCAAAGCATGTTTCAAAGCCCTCCAAAGTCTCCAACTGAATTTCAATTAATGTATGTATTCTTTGGTAGACAGCTGGGTGTTGCTGTCATAATACAATGACATAAATTAATCTAGCTAGCTCAATGTTTTAAAAGGGGACCTATAAATGTTATTAGAATGCTGTATTCTCGCGTTAAACGATGCCAGTCTTTCAGATAATGAGATTTGAAGTGACCCCGGGCTCACACTGAATCCGTCGTGGCTCAGTTGGGACCGCCGGAAGCATTCCACAAGATTGAAATCCCTGTTGCAGGCCCACACTAGCTCCATGCGATGCGGCTTCGTCTCTGGCGGCCGTACGACACAATGGAAAGAATCCGTATATGTTAATTAACCGTTTTGTGCATTTTGGATTCCGGTCCGTCCACTAGTTCCTGACACACATGGGCCATTATGCAGCTGGACTAGCCGACAAACTTACTCAAGTCTGACGACTTTTCGACATTACTTGGTTGTATCGAAGATTCAGAACAGCAAGCAGTAAGTTCAAGTCAGAGATGGGCTGGTTAAAAAAAAGGTATTTAATGCTAACAAAAGGCGCTCACAATGGAGGGAAAACCACAGTACAACAAAAGAAAACCGGTAACGGAAAGTCACCGGGGAGCTAAAAGTTCAACAAAAAGGCACAGAGCAGCAAACAAGGAACGACTCGGCAGCTCAACTACTCACAGGAAAGAGTAGGCAGCACGAAATAGCAGTACTAAAGGGCAAAAGTGTCAGGGGTCACGAGTCATGAACTGTGCAGGGAAGACCAGAAGAAGAAGTGTCCGGTATCTACTTACGGATCGGATGTGGGATCCAACACATATGGCTGTATGCTAAAAGCGGACATTTAAAAAATATAAATCACTGTTTACTATCAACTCCTATACTGTTTATCAACAGCTATTTGGAAGTCCTGACCAACCACAGCGGAGTGGACATGCCTGGAGGCAGCAACCTTGCCAGTACAACAGACCGTTTTTTCACGGGAAACATGAAATCCAAAGAAATACTTATAGAATAGGTGCAGATTCTGGAACATCTGGAAAGCTTTCTGTGTTATTGTGTGTAGCGTCTCTACAGGAGTCCACAACTCAATACAAAAGGTTGAAAAATGAGCATGATAGGTTCTCCTGAGTTCCAGTTACCACTCTTTGAGTTCATACACCATATGCCAGGGGGTCTCTTCTGCAGAAGCATTTATTTTGCACCATGACTTTCTACATGTCTGAGTGTGACATGTAGGCGGTCGGACGGTCAGACGGACGGACGCTTCGGACGGTCGGACGGACGGTCGGACGAACGGATGGACGTTTATCGTCATGATTATTCTTTCAATTCGGACAATAAAATACATACAGAAGTCCGTTGCAGCATCTCTCAAAAAACTGTGCCTGGTAGAGAACATCTCAGGTGGGATCTCCTTGTCATGCCATCATCAGAAACAACAACGTTTTCCCACCTTTCAATGTCCCATGTTTGATGTTCCCCGGCAAAATCTTTGTGGCGTTGTAAGAGACGAGGTCTTTGAATGTGGCTTTTGTTTTTGAAACCCTTTTTCCGCAGATGCCGTCTGATGGTTGTTACGCGGCAGTCAGCACCAGTAAGGGCCTTCATTTGGGTCGAGGACCGCCCTGTGTCTTGCCAATCGGAACCTCAGGCTCAGTCATTTTTTGCGGTCTACCACTTGACTTTTTTTGTTCCGTAATGCTCGGAATATTTCAAAAAATGTAGAATGAGTGTCTTACCACGTCATCAAGAGGGCATGACCATGTCAATACTTGACAGAAATTGAGAATTTTAAACAGATTTTAGCTTTTATAGCCTGTGGTCTTGAACTTTTCATCAGGTGACAAAATCTGGTTTTTGTCTCACTCTCCCTTCTCTTCCATCCATCCATCCATTTTCCTCCGCTTATCCGGGTCCGGGTGCGGGGGCAGCAATCTTAGTAGGGAAGCCCAGACTTCCCGGTCCCCAGCCACCTCCTCCAGCTCCACCGGGAGGACACCAAGGCGTTCCCAGGCCAGTTATGAGACATAGTCCCTCCAGCGTGTCCTAGGTCTGCCCCGGGGCCTTTTCCCGGCTGGGCCTCTCCGTGAATCACCACCTTATCGTGGTGGAGGGGTTTGAGTGCCCGAGTGATCCAAGGAGCTAGGTTGTCTGGGGCTATATGCCCCTGGTAGGGTCTCCCAAGGTCCGAGGTGACGGGACAGACCAAGAGTGATTCAGAAAACCCATATGAACAAGAACAAGAGGAGGAACCGTACCTCGCCCGGATGTGGGATACCGGCGCCTCACCCTGGAGCCAGGCCCGGGGGAGGGGCTCGCAGGCGAGCACCTGGTAGTCGGGCCTTCACCCGTGGAGCCCGGCCGGGCCCAGCCCGAAGAAGCCACACGGGATCTCCCCCTCGTCGACCCACCACCTACGGGGGCAAGCATAAGGGTCCGGGTGCGTAGGGCGGGTGCGTAGGCGACCTGGTCTTCAGCGGCCAAATCTGGTTCTCCCTTCTCTTGCTTTTGCATATTATAGCTCTACTTAAAACCTCATTCCGGTCAAAATGCGCAAAAGGCGTAATCTCGCAATTTTTCAACTAGTCTTAATATTTTGATCAGGTCTGTATATATAAAGAACCCGCAGTCACTAAACATATCAGTCAGTTAAAACGGGAAACATTCTGTAAAATGACAAAGTCAAAATCATTAGAAATCTTGACACGGTTTCTTGACGCAAGTCAATATAACAGCTAAACAACTGTGTGTGTGTGTGTGTGTGTGTGTGTGTGTGTGTCTGTGTGTGCATCAGGGCATGGTATCGCCATGGGCAGAGAAGGTAGGAAATCAGTCATATGCGCCTCATAGCACTTTGGGCCATGGCTTGGATGCTATATTTAAGCTTTTTCATTTTCTCTTTATTTTATACTGTACCAAAAATATGAACATAAGATATCCGGCATTTGCATGATATATTAGTGTGACAATGTAGTTTTACTGTAAGAGATGTGGCAGGCGCTAGCGTATTATTATATAATGCAGTTATTATGCACAGAGAAAAAAAAAGCTGTGAATCAATCTTGCATTTATTCTTCTGGGGCTACTACTCGAGTGAGGCATTATAAAAAACGGATATGATGGCAAAATGATTATCCTTAATGGAAAAAGCAAGTAATTTAGAGGATTAAAACACAATTTACAGAACAGATGGAAAGCACTTAGTGATATTTAAATGACAACTGCACTTTTTGGGGAATTTTACCCATCCTCCACAATTCTTTTTCTTTTTTCTATGTGTTCTAAACATATAAAAATTCCTGATATTTTTGTAAATTAATAAGGAAACATTTTAGACAATTCTCCTGTAAAAGTGTATTAAAGAAGTTCAAACAACTACAAGGTGAAAATCCCTTCATCAGCAACAAAGATAAAGACTAATTTAAAGAAAGAGAGAATAAAAAAGAAGACCAGGTCTCACCTGTGAGGCATCAGGCAGTCATGATTGCAGCATGCTTGGTTGGCACTAGACTTGGCTCAGTGCTTTCTACTGATGTTCCTGATAATAGCAACCAAATGAACTCTGCAGCTTACACTGAGCTCTTGTCTGTTCTGTCACGTATAATTAAGGAGTCCATTGAGAGTAAAATGTGGGTTTTTCAGGCCCATACTTTTGATCTGTGATCTTTTTGTGCCAGTGAGGAAAACTATTTTAGTAGCATGGGGTTGAAATATTTCCAAATATTGGAATATATTTATTTTTTATATGAAAAATAAACAATCAAAGAATACATTTTTCAAAAATTGGATTGGGTATTCATTTATAATGTGAAAATCAAGTGAAAATATTGTATGTAAATATTGTCCTATTCATGTGAAGAAAATTAACAAGAAGGAAGTTGAATGATTTTAAAAACAATCAAATGGAAATAAAAAAAACAGCTAATTTTACAAGAAAAAAGTCAAAATATTAACAGAAAAATGTCATAGCAAGAAAAAAAACTTGCATTATTAAATAATTATTTTTCCCCAAAAGTTGTGATATTATCCGTCCATCCATTTTCTATGCTGCTTATCCTCACTAGGGTCCTAACTTACTCCTGACATCAATATGAACTTACGTATGAACAAGTGGAGTCTATGGTAAATTTCTCATTATGTGTGCACTGATGGGAATGTTTATCTGAAAATGTGCATCAGCAATAGAACTGGTTTTGGTTCAGTACACCTTTTAGTGTAAGAAAATCTATCTTTTAATTGAATTACTTGAAACTGGATTAGTTGACTACTCCAAATTGTCCATAGGTATGAATGTGAGTGTGAATGGTTGTTTGACTATATGTGCCCTGTGATTGGCTGGCGACCAGTCCAGGGTGTAACCCTCCTCTCGTTCGAAGACAGCTAGGATAGGCTCCAGCATGCCCGCGACCCTAGTGATTATAAGCGGTATAGAAAACAACAACTCTGAGGTACGGCGAACAAAGCAGTGGTTCTTTGGAAAGTTCAGTTTCAAGTTCTAAATAGGTTCCCTTTACAAATCTTACAATGGCTACAGCTTATCCTATGTGGAGAAATGCGGATTTGATGCGGAAAAGGATTTGGGATAGTTATTTTGGGCAATTCAATGCATTCAACTTTGTGAGGATGACAAATTTTGGTAATCGCAAGACTAGTGCGCCGGTGTACCAAACAAGGTTTCTCGATACATAGTTTTCATTGAGGTATTACATGTATTTTTTTTAGTTGGTTGTTTTTTTTCCACTCTAAAAATTAGTCAGTCAAACTCAGTGGATTAAACAGCTCACTTCAGAGCAATGGCTTATAAGAGGATGCTCTCACAGGCTCAAGCGGCTGGTGTGTACTATAGGAAACACAGTGTCACACATTTCTTCACTAAACACAGTTCACAGTCAGACTTCCCCACTTAACCTCTTTTCATTCTCTGTTGACCCATCTCTCTTGACAGCTCTCACTGTCTCGATTACCCTTTTCATTGAGGCCACCGGCACCACTTGTTTCTGCATGTTATGTACTTTCTTCTTAGAATCTGTTTTTCCTTTTCCGGATTGTATTTTTTCCACCTTATCACATAATTATTGAAACAGAGAAGATTTGGTGTCATCAGTACCACATTTGTGTTCTATTACTATCTCTGTTTTGGTGAGTTCTTTGAGAAATATTTTGCTATTTAATCTTCTCTTGAATTACCAAGATGCAGACATGTGGTCCTCATCGGTCATCGGCTTCTGTAAGCATTTTCACCTTCCCAGTATCTTCTCTGTGGACAAATTTTCTCTCTGAATAGTGTGTCTTTCTGTATTGGTTTTGGTAATTTGTCACCTTTTGTTAGTACGGCTTCTCCGGTTATGAATGAGTGCCATATCCAGACAGATGGACGGTCAGACGGACGGTCGGACGGACGGACAGTCGGTCGGTTGGACGGTCGGTCGGACGGTCAGATGGACGGTCGGACAGTCGGACTGACGGTCTAACGGACGATCGGACGGACGGTCGAACGGACGGTCAGACGGACGGTCGGAGGACGGTCGGTCGGTCGAACGGACGGTCGGATCGTCGGTCGGACGGTCGGTCGGACGGTCAGATGGACGGTCGGACGGACGGTCAGATGGACGGTCGGATCGTCGGTCGGGCGGTCGGTCGGACAGTCGATCGGACGCACGGACAGTCGGACGGACGGTCGGACGATCGGTCGGTTGGTCGATCGGACAGTCGGACGGACAGTCGGACGGACAGTCGAACGGACGGACGGACGGACGGACGGTCGGACGATCGGTCGGGCGGTCAGATGGACGGTCGGAGGACGGTCGGTCGGTCGAACGGACGGACGGACGGTCGGATCGTCGGTCGGACGGTCGGTCGGGCGGTCAGATGGACGGTCGGACGGACGGTCAGATGGATGGTCGGAGGACGGTCGGTCGGTCGTGCGGTCAGATGGACGGTCGGTCAGATGGACGGTCGGAGGACGGTCGGTCGGTCGAACGGACGGACGGACGGACGGTCGGTCGGACGGTCGGTCGGACAGTCGGACGGACGGTCGGATGATCGGTCGGTTGGTTGGTCGGTCGATCGGACAGTCGGACGGACGGATGGACGGACGGTCGGACGATCGGTCGGTTGGTTGGTTGGTCGATCGGACGCACGGTCGGTCGATCGGATGCACGGACGGTCGGACGGACGGACGGACGGACGGACGGACGGTCGGACGGACGGACAGACGGACGGTCGGACGGACAGACGGACAGACGGACGGACCTTTATTATCATTGCACAATAACACAGCAGTGAAATTGCCAACAAAATGTCATTGCCTGGCTCCCGTATATAATAATAAATAATAATAATAATAATGTGGTGAATAAATAGATAACATCAACTATGAACAACAATGTACCGCATAAACAGTAAATTACACTAAATCTACAACCCACTGTAAGCCAAAATTTAGTGTAAGTCAGAAGAGACCTTGATGCTAGTATCTAGGGGTCTTGTTCACTAGAGAAGGGAGGAGGTTGCAACGATCCGGACACTGCATTGGTCCGTTTTGGTGAAGAGGTAGCTGAGCAAAAAAGCAAAGCTCTCAATTTACCACTCAATCTAAGTTCATACACGTACCTATGGTCATGAGCCTTGGGGAGTGACCAAAAAGACCCATTGTGGGTCCAAGTGACCAAATTCCTCCAAAGAGTGACTGGGCTCTTCTTTAGAGATAAGAGTCATCCGGGACAAACATCGAGTATGGAGGGGAGTTAGACGACATACAGTATGCTTACCGGACACCTCCCTGAGGAGATATTCAGCTGTCCTGGGAATGCCTCAGGATCCACCATGAGGAGCTGGACAAAGCAGTCCGGGAGAGCAAAGTCTGGGTTTTTGGTCTGAGGCTGCTTCCCATACAACCCGACTTTGGATAAGCAAAAGGCTGGATGGATGCATAGAAGTCATACCTAAGTCACTCACACTGAAGGACATACCATAAAATACAGTAAATAAAATCAAATACAAGAATGAAGTGAATCTGCAAAGCTAGCGAGAAATCAGCCAGAATGGATGAGGACCAGGAAACAGTTTTTGCAAAACCTTAATACGGGTTGTCTCGCTAATTGCCTTTAAAATTATATGCTTCTATCAGCTGTTCCATGCATCATAAACACAACGTCTGCGTTCAGAAAAATATAATCTGCTATTAAAAATTCCATTGCTTCTATTTGAGCACACGTTCTACACTTTAAATGATATACTTCAGAAAATCCACGCTTCCACAGTATCACTCAATTTGTGGGAATCTTTTTTTCCAAAGATTTATTTTGAAATGAAACCCCTCACTGTATTTCAGCCCAGACAGGTTATTTCCATCTGAGCCCTGTTTTATTTCCATGCTACTCTCGGGGCAACTTAGACCTCTGTGGCCCGTCTTTCAACCCATCAGGCTCTAACATGTCCATCTGGGCTGAGTCAGCCTGTCAATCACTCCATCAGTTTCCCTGTGTGCCGTATACAGTACGTTCAGTTTTAGCTCTCAGGATGTAAATATTCAGTGTGCAATGGGAAACATTTCCTTTTTTTTTTTTTTTTTTGCTGCCCACAATGAGTGTATTAGTATTCCACACAGAGAGGCACTTTCCAGTGCTTACTAATTGCTCTGCATCACACTGCTTCCAACCAATGCAGAAAATCAACGACATCATAGCCTCTTAATAGCATATTACCAGTAGTGTCACACGACTCAAGTGTCTTTGTGCAATAGGATATGTGTCTGCTCTCAACATATTTACAGTATATGTTTTACTGCTGCTTTTGGTAATGGTTTTATTTCATTTGAACATGCATCAGATTACAATTGAATGCATCACATAATCAGTTCACAGTTCCACATGTCCAAAAGGAGTAGGAAGAAGCAACGCTTATTAAATCCTACCCTCCATCTGGTACTTTTACAATCAGTAAATGTTACATTTGTTCACTTCCTGCTTTCCTAATATAATTTAAGTTTTTTTTGTACTTTATTTTACTTTTATTTAGCTTAAAGCAAAAAGTAAAGATAGTGTTCTACTGGCTTATCCTCGGGCTGCATGGTGGTCGAGTGTTTTTTTTTACTTTATTTTACTTTTATTTAATTTTTTGTCAAAGTACGAGGTGATATGAGCATCCAATGACATAATGGGTACCATAGTAAGTGTCAATATAGTGATATATATAGCACATCATGACTGGTTCAAGACTCTTCATCCTTGTATTTAGCAAACATCAACTGCTTGTATTGTTTCTTGAATTGGCTCATCGTTGTGCATTGTTTGATTTCCTTACTCAATCCATTCCATAGTTTGATTCCACATACTGAAATGCTATGGCTTTTTAACGTAGTCCTAGCATATAAGTGTTTCAAATGTACTTCTTCCCTGAGATCATATTTCTCCTCCCTTGTAGAGAAGTATTTGATTACATTTTTAGGTAATTGGTTATTTTTAGCCTTATGCATTATTTTAGCTGTTTGAAGATGAACTATATCAGCAAGTTGAAGTATTTGTGATTTTAGAATTAAGGAGTTAATATGTTCTCTGTAGGCGGCATTATGAATTATCCTTACTGGCCTTTTTTGCAGTACATTTAGCGAGTGAAGATTGCTTTTATAGTTATTAGCCCATATTTCCACACAATAAGTAAGATATGGTAGAACCAGAGAGCAATAAGTGAGTGTGGAGTGATTTCTGATTGAGAACAAATTTTGGCGACATGTTTGTACAACAGTGAAGGTCATAAGAGATACGTTCACATCTCTTGTGGTGAATTGGAGTCGTTCAGCGATGGTAGAAGAATATTCTCGTAGGCTTGCTCTCCAGGGTTTCTTAATATGAACAGAAGGAATAAGAACATTTTTTTTTAAAGATAGTACCATTAGCTGCTATCCTGAGCAGTGGCCTGCCACATGGGTTCCTATTTCAAATTCAAATGTAGAACTCATCCTTTGGGAAACATTATGCTTGTCCCCTCCTCCATCATCACCACCACCTTTGTCTCGCTTTTCTTCTTGAGTCACCTTTCTGTCTCATTTCATTGTGCTCTCAATTCACCTTTTCAGTATCCAAATGCTTTGAAGCCAACGTCATCCACCACAAGACCAAAATTGAGAGACTATTTTTTTCTTACCTACATTTCTCCTCTATCGTCACTCTTCTATCACAATCATTCCATCCCACCATCCCCAGTGGTGCCGACGTATATCCCTGCACTTGTCTGTATTGTTCTTGCTTGAAAAACTGGTTTATGGAGCAGGGTGAAAACAAAATAACCCAGTATTCCCTGCTGGGCTTTCTTTGACAATTTTGGGTAAAACCCTTTTGACTGGCTTCAAACTGTAACATGATATAGATGGAATATAAACAGTTATGCTCCACTAAAAAAGAGAAGCCCTTCCATCTTGGTGTCCCAGTGTAACTGTACCTTCTTTTATCATTTCTTCTTCAAGGAGCAGGTTTTTCCTTCCGCTGTTGTGCTGTTCCCCTCGTCATTTATATGTAGGAAAGATAACACGATTTCACTTTGCCCTATTGTCTTGTTTGTGTTCTTTATCAGTACTTGTGTCTCTGAGGCTTATAATTTGACAGGCATTCAGGTAGTTTTTACACATTTGTGAACAAAAGATGCATGACTGAAGCCCAGAGGCAGTAATAAGTACAGTACAGTACAGTACAGTACAGTACATTTTAGTAGAACCTCCGATTTTATATCATTCAGTTTTGCCTTTATTCTCTATACTGTCTCGGTTATCTCACAATATTCATTCATTCATTTTCTACCGCTTATCCTCACAAAGGTCGCGGTCGTGTTAGTCTATCCCAGCTGTGGGTACACCCTGGACTGGTCGCCAGCCAATCACAGGGCACATATAGACAAACAACCATTCACACTCACATTCATACCTATGGACAATTTGGAGTCACCAATTAACCTAGCATGTTTTTGGAATGTGGGAGGAAACCGAAGAACCCGGAGAAAACCCACACACAGATATGCCCGAGGGTTGAATCGAACCCGGGTCTCCTAGCTGTGTGGCCTGCGTGCTAACCACTCTGTTACCGTGCAGCCCATCGCACAGTATTGTGGGTCAAAAACTTGTATTTTTCCCTTTGGTAGTTGGAATATTGTGATATATGATAAGACAATACTCCCTGCATTGCTTGTTTACTGTATATTTATATAATATTTATCATGACCGATCCATTCATGTTTGTATGTTCAAAATTATTTATGTTCTCACTTGTTATGAATGCATTTCCAGGATCAGATGATTCTGTGAATCTATTTCGGATGTTTCCCAGCTCCAGAAATATGTCACAAAATGTTGGAAAAATGAGGAATTGTGTTAAATGGAGTCTGTGAATAAAATTCATGACATTGAAAATAATGAACATCGAGTAAATCTGCAACTTGTGGAAGACATTCACGGGGGAGGCTGAGAAAGAACAATTGGAGAGGTCCCGGCCTTAAGACAAGTATTTGAAATACACATGCTTCATTTGGAATCATTTCAAAAAGGCAACACATACAACCAAAAGGGTCAAAGAGACAGCTATTCAAAAGCAAAGATCCGCAACAGTTAAAAAGGACTGCAATTACAAGTGGAATGTTGAGGCAAGGAAGAATTATTGAAGCCATTAAATTATAAATGTGACTGAAAAAAATATATTCAATGCCTTGAACCAAAACGTCTTTAACCAAAGCATTCTGCAGCACTATGCAATACACTCTGGCATGCGTCTAGTTGATGGTGAGGTTAATCCGACAACAAGATAATGATGTGGACTATGCTTGAATAGCGGATCGAGGTTGCACCTATGAAGTCTTTATTCATTCATAAGTATTATTAAAAATCACGACGAAACGGAAAGATACAGAATCAGGAGCTTTGGCGCTTCATTTAACCAAGTCTGAACAACTTTAGAATGCCTGTGTCAAATACTTTTTGGAACGTCATTGTCAAATTTGAAGTTGGATTAAGTAATGACTCAAGATATAGTCCAATTGTGTTTTCCAGTTCATACCACCAAACTCGTTACAGAAACCCGTCATCTACACTGGTTAATTGGTTCCTGTCCCAAAGGTGATACTAAGTGAATTTCTGTTAAGTAGACTACCTAATCATCTTTTCATAGTTAGAGCAGAGAAATCCTGTTTAGGTGCTGGAGCCTATCCCAGCTGTCTTCGGACGACAGGCGGGGTTACACCCTGGACTGGTCGCCAGCCAATCACAGGTCACATATAGACAAACAACCATTCACACTCACATTCATACCTATGGATAATTTGGAGTCGCCAATTAACCTAGCATGTTTTTTGGAATGTGGGAGGAAACCGGAGTACCCGGAGAAAACCCACGCATGCACGGGGAGAACATGCAAACTCTACACAGAGATGGCCGAGGGTGGAATTGAACCCTGGTCTCCTAGCTGTGAGGTCTGGGCGCTAACCACTCGATCGCCATGCAGCCCAGGAGCTCATTTGACTAATTTAATTATAACAATGATAAAAATTATGTTGTTATTGTGCCTGTTGTGAGATAATTCATACCTGCAATACAAGCCTGTTGTTCTGGCGATCAAGTCTGGCACTGGTACAATATGTTCTACTTAACATTAAAGTAACACTACTGACACCTAGTGACCAGTGTAAAATACTATTTATTCATATACTCATATTAATGCTTTATATTTGTATTTTTCTCCACTAGGGTTGTTAGGGTTATGGTTAGGGCTAGGGTTAGCGCTAGGGATAGGGCGAGGGTTAGGGTTAGGGTTAGGGTTAGCGCTAGGGTTAGGGTTAGGGTTAGCGCTAGGGCTAGGGCTAGGGCTAGGGTTAGGGCTAGGGTTAGGGCTAGGATTATGGGTTAGCACTAGGGCTTGGGTTAGGGTTAGGGTTAGCGCTAGGGTTAGGGTTAGGGTTAGGGCTAGGGCTAGGGCTAGGGTTAGGGCTAGGGTTAGGGTTATGGGTTAGCGCTAGGGCTAGGGTTAGGGTTAGCGCTAGGGCTAGGGCTAGGGCTAGGGCTAGGGTTAGGGTTAGGGCTAGGGCTAGGATTAGGGCTAGGATTATGGGTTAGCACTAGGGCTAGGGTTAGGGCTAGGGTTAGGGTTATGGGTTAGCGCTAGGGCTAGGGTTAGGGCTAGGGCTAGGGCTAGGGTTAGCGCTAGGGCTAGGGCTAGGACTAGGGTTAGGGTTAAGGTTAGGATTAGGGGTTAGGATTAGGGGTTAGGGTTAGGGGTTAGAGTTAGGGTTACCCTTCCATAATGTAAAATGGTGGTGCTACTGTTATGTTTTGTGATTGGTTTAAAACCATGATGAAGTGAAGCCACAAAATTAGAATGGTGATGTGGCAAATGATGTATTCTGGAAAAAAAAAAATCTTATCTTCTAATCCCAAAGCCATACCTGTCTACTCCAATGGGTATGTTTATTTTCGGTATGATTTGTTTAGGCATTTTAGCAAAAAAAAAAACTCTAATGGTTTCACTTTTAATGAGGCAATTATAAAAATATATTTCCACTTGGAAACTAATGTTTGTATTTTCAGCCTCCAAAACACTATTATTAAAACAGCAAGCAAAATGACTCAATTTAATATTGTGTAAACAGCCAATAATTGATCATTATAAGTGCCTTTTGTGCTTTAATGTGACTTGTGTACAACAATCGTGTGTTGAGACATGCTGTGTTAAGAATAATCCGCCTTTAGTACGTACCTGTGTCGGTGCTTTATCAGCCTCTGTAATTCCCTTAATGGGTGTATCCCCTACCCCTTCATATTCAGTTGCCCACTTAATTCTCCTGCCAGTCAGCGGTTGGGAGCAGCGGGACAAGCACCCCTCCCTTGTGTTGGGGTAATTGTGTTTTTGTCAAACTGTCCAGCTGCATCACAGCAGCCAGCACCCACTGCCCACGCTGCTTTCATCACATCAACTCCTGTGGCTCGACAAAGTTGGCAGCGAGCACTGCTTTTCTTTTTTCTCTCTCGCTTTGCTGCTTCCAGCTTTTTGAGTAGCAGCTGAAATTGCATCGGGAGGTCAGACATACTCTTGTAGGTCTTTATTGAGCCTATTTGAATTGTAAAAGTAAGATGGTGGGGTTAAAGGAAGAAAATTACGTAAATGCTTGAATCAGGATGTGTGCTATATGTGATTGGGATGCTGCACAGATGTAATGAAAAATAAAGGTCCCAAATGACAGACAATACAGATAATATGCAATAAGACAGCACGGAAGACGGGTGGGCAGCCTGCAGAAAACTGACAGACTCAAGATTAAAAGAATAAAGAACGAATAAGATGAACCACAGTTCACAAAAAGGAAGATATTTCTGAGAGAAATTACAGCCGGAGCTTAATCTGAAAAGCAAACAGAAATATGTTTAAAGGTTGGTGTTAGGCAGACAAAGAAGCCGATGAAATGCAATACACCCCAGTCAGCCTTGTGTGGGAATGTGCTGATATGGCTTAGCTCGTGGAGGATTTTCTCCCTTTATTTAGATTTTTTTTTTTTTTTCTGCTAAGTAGTGTTGCAATACAATGAGTCACTTCAGGCTGCTTCTGCATACATATGGAATTCCATTAGCCTTTGTGCCCGTGTTGGTTAAATGTCAGTGCGTATTAAATTGAATTGGTCATTGATTTAGGAGCAGGATAATTCTGCCACTCAGTTGCAGACAAGAATTGAATAAGAGCCTTTGTTGTGATTTATGTTCTTCATAGTACTGTTGCTGGAATTTTGTTTTGAAAAAAAAAAAATCCAAATGACAGAATTGATGAGTTGACAGTATTGATATGTATTTTACTTATATATACATACGTACACAACCCCAACCAACATGGGCAACATGTGTCAGGCCTTTGTATATGCGTCTGGGAATGCCTGTGGCATACGTGCAGCTTCTCCGGTTACTCCAGGATGGAGGCCATGATAGTTTGGGAGGGGTTGTCATCGCAAACTGAGGATGGTTCCCTGCTGTGGAGGTTAGGGGACGGCCGGCCTACTTCTCTGGATGGCATCAATAGACTATAGGTGATGACAACCTGCGTGTCTGCATATCGGTTTCACAAATATGGCACATTTTGGTGGGCAGGTTGGGTGAGTAGAAGCCCATTGTGGGGGTTGAATCTACGTTATGGTAATGGTTTAATTTCATTTGAACATGCATCAGATTACAATTGAATGCATCACATAATCAGTTCACAGTTCCACATGTCCAAAAGCAGTAGGAAAAAGCAAAGCTTATTAAATCCTACCCCTCCATCTGGTACTTTTGCAACCAGTAACTGTTACATTTGTTCACTTCCTGCTTTCATAATATAATTTAAGTTTTTTTTTTTTACTTTATTTTACTTTTATTTAATTTTTTGTCACGTACCAAAGTACAAGGTGATATGACCATACAATGACATAATGTATACCATAGTAATTGTCAATATAGTGATATGTATAGCATATACATATATAAATATATGTATTTGTTCACTTCCTGCTTTCGTTTTTTTTTACTTTATTTTACTTTTATTTAGCTTAAAGCAAAAAGTAAAGATAGTGTTCTATTGGCTTATCCTCGGGCTGCATGGTGGTCGAGTGATTAGCATGCAGACCTCACAGCCCTGGTTTCCTCCCACATTCCAAAAACATGCTAAGTTAATTGCCGACTTAGGTATGAATGTGAGTGTGAATGGTTGTTTGTCTATATGTCCTCTGTGATTGGCTGGCGACCAGCCCCAGCACCCCCGCGACCCTAAAGAGGATAAGCGGTAGAAAATGAATGAATGGCTTATCCTCAGTATATAGGAGTTACCTCAGTGAAATCAACAACATACAACAATTTTCTTCAAATTATTTTTCACCACATCAAGCCCAAAACAAACCTCATAAATAAACATTTTTTTTGTTCAAATTGAAAATTTGTTGTAACTTTATTATTGTAAATTTAGAAAAAGGGAGTGCAGAGGTGCTGCAGAGAAGTTTTAGGGAATAAAAGATGTCAAATTCAGAAACAATGAGGAGCAGTAGCAAGGTGGCATCTCCAGAGGTCAGCCAATCGATGTGTGGAGATTACACAGTGTGATGTGGATGTCGATAGGTCATGAGACATACTCGCTAATGAAGTTGAGTTATGACTCATTCATAACACTCCCGGCCGCACGCTCTGCTACCTCTTATTCCTCCTGTCTGTTTCTTTTCTTCTTTCTTATTGTAAAAACATTAAAGTTATCTTTTCTTAATTTTTCTTTTTTTATTACCGTCTTTAATAATGTGCATTTTCCCCCCCAAGCACCTGCTTACATTTGTCTCATTCACTCATTGTCTCATTCACTCTCAAATTACTTGTAACCGAATCTCTCAATTCTCTCACACTCACTTTTAAAACACCTAAATAAAACAAAATTAACTGTAAGATATGTTTGCCTTAGAACGCTGAGTCACCCCGCCATATTGGTGACTGAGTGGCGTTAAATCGCTTTGACTGGAGGCTCTACTTCCAAACATGACTCAGCAAGCACATTTAACTATGATGCGTTGGCAGGTTGGCCCATGAACACATCATCATCGACAGGCAGGCAAAAAAGGAAGGATGGGGATTTTTTATCAACATGTCCTTGAGCAACTATGGGGAAAATTAACAATCATTTCTAATGCTGCCCAAAGGAGTTGTGGTGGAGTCGATATGGGCAATCAATCAATCCCACACACACAAAATAAACGGGGCCAAATTAGTGATAAACGGTTTAGAGCATGTTGGGATCATCAGCCAAAAGTGTTGTTTTCCGTTTTTGGACAGTTGCATCTCTTAATACTCCGAAACAGCTGTCATCAAAGAAGACCGACAACATTTTTTATAGTAATCCGTTGCTTATCGTGGTTAATTGGTTCCAGACCTGACTGTGATAAGTGAATTTCTGTTAAGCTCATTTAGCCATTATGAGCTTTTCAAGCCATTATGCTTGAAAACTCTACATTAAACCCATAACAGTAATTAAGATAGCAGCCATATTCAGTGAAACAAGGGATTTTATTTATGCATAGATCTTTGGTTATGCATACATGTTATTTTCAATTATTTATTATTACAAATTGCGGATCACAATTGAAAAAAATGTTTTTTTTTAAATAATATGACCTTAGGAGACCAGGGTTCGACATCAATAGACTATAGGTGATGACAACCTGCGTGTCTGCATTTCGGTTTCACAAATATGGCACATTTTGGTGGGCAGGTTGGGTGAGTAGAAGCCCATTGTGGGGGAGGAATCTACGTTATGGTGATGGTTTTATTTCATTTGAACATGCATCAGATTACAATTGAATGCATCACATAATCAGTTCACAGTTCCACATGTCCAAAAGGAGTAGGAAGAAGCAAAGCTTATTAAATCCTATCCCTCCATCTGGTACTTTTACAATCAGTAACTGTTACATTTGTTCACTTCCTGCTTTCATAATATAAGTTTAAGTTTTTTTTTTTACTTTATTTTACTTTTATTTAATTTTTTGTCACGTACCGAAGTACGAGGTGATATGACCATCCAATGACATAATAGGTACCATAGTAAGTGTCAATATAGTGACATAGTGATATAGTATTTAGCAAACATGAGGCCCCAGTATCCCACATCCGGGCGAGGTACGGTTCCTCCTCTTGGTTTTATTCAAGAAGACCAGGTTGCCCATGCACCTGCCCTTGACCGCCACCCAACACACAATGCACCGGACCCTTATGCCTGCCCCCGTAGGTGGTGGGTCTACGAGGGGGAGATCCTTCTTCGGAGTGGGGCCCCACTGGTGAAGGCCCGACCACCAGGCGCTCACCTGTGAGCCCCTCCCCTGGGCCTGGCTCCAGGGTGAGGCCCCGGTATCCCACATCCGGGCGAGGTACGGTTCCTCCTTTTGGTTTTATTCATATGGGTCTTCTGAATCTTTTGAAAATCCACTTTTTTGTATATTTGTGTGGCCTCCACAACACAACTTTATGTTACAATTGCATAAAATTGTAAACAATGAAGAACTTTTCTCATTTGCTACCTGTTTCTCCTCCTTGGTGTGAGCCCACAAAGTCCCAGCTGTCCCCTCAGGACAGTAGTTCTAATAGTGGACAATGCACAACTGTGGCAGCTTGATTTCCTATTACCAGAGCGAGAGGACACTTTTGTCTGAGGAGAGGTGGCATAATGGAGTGTAATGACAGAATAGAGGTGTTTGTGCTAGAGGAGTCGAGTGCAACAAGACAGCCAATTTCTGCCATCTAAATTTGTTTGTGTTCTGCTAAAACCATTTCCTCCTGGTGTCAGCTCCTAATAGTGTCACCACACCGAGAGCTACACTGGGAGAGTGAGTGTCAGTGTCTGGAGAACATTTCAATGTAAAGCCCTTGTGCATCATTCTGTGCTAATCACTTTTCATCATTTTTTTCCATGTCATCTCTCCCATGTTCAACCCCCGACAACCCATTTTGCCCATAACTCATCCTCTGGGTGTATCTGTGTATTTGCTCACCCCTATCCAGTGCAATATTCTTCTCATCGTCATTTGATTTCCACAGAGTGCAACAAGAGAGACAGAGGCAGGCCTTGGCCCGGTATGTTAAGCCATATGACCCTTGTGGCAAGAAAAAACTCATGATCAGGCCGTTCTAGCCGTTGGCAATATAGTTGCAGCTAAAAAACTTTCTGTTGTGCGTGTTCACAACACCAACTCATGAGATGAGACGATACACGAGACTGGGCCCATGAGAATGTGACAAGATAAGATTTTAACATACATAGCATTTCAGTATGTGGAATCAAACTATGGAATGGATTGATGGAAGACCCTCAAAAAATGCACAACAATGAGCCAATTCAAGAAACAATACAAGCAGTTAATGTTTGCTAAATACAAGGATGAAGAGTCTAGAACCGGTATGTGACAAAAAATTAAATAAAAGTAAAATAAAGTAAAAAAAACAAAAAAAAACACCCTGGACTGGTCACCAGCCAGTCACAGGGCACATATAGACAAACAACCATTCACACTCACATTCATACCTATGGACAATTTGGAGTCACCAATTAACCTAGCATGTTTTTGGAATGTGGGAGAAAACCCACGCATGCACGCGGAGAACATGCAAACTCCACACAGAGATGGCCAAGGGTGGGATTGAACTCGGGTCTCCGAGCTGTGAGGTCTGCGCGCTAACCACTCGACCACCATGCAGCCCGAGAATAAGTCAATAGACCACTATCTTTACTTTTTGCTTTAAGCTAAATAAAAGTAAAATAAAGTAAAAAAAAAAAAAAAAAAAACTTAAATTATATTACGAAAGCAGGAAGTGAACAAATGTAACATTTACTGATTTTAAAAGTACCAGATGGAGGGGTAGGATTTAATAAGCTTTGCTTCTTCCTACTCCTTTTGGACATGTGGAACTGTGAACTGATTATGTGATGCATTCAATTGTAATCGGATGCATGTTCAAATGAAATAAAACCATTACCATTACCATTTAGGTACAAGCACAGGTATGTGTTCCTGCTAGGCATCACTGCCTGACGCACCTCCGACGGTGCCGGTGGGCCGGCTAAAGGGTCATCAGCGGGGAGCCACCCTTCACTGATGTTTCGCTCCTTTAATCCTAGAACATCTAAAGGTGATGGAGCAGCGGCTGGGACGTCTCCCAGCCGGCTGTAGGATCCTTCTCCCGTTTTCTGTCCATCTGTTATTGCGTTTGAGTCTGACAGGACTATGCATGGCAATGGAGTCCATTTCCTTGAGTCAGGCGTAAAGCCTCACCGCATACCAAACCCATCATCCTGCTTGGCTCCTTGCTTCCCCCATGCTTGTCTTTGCTCTGGAGCCAGAGCCAAAAACTGCCTTGCTCTGCCTCTTCCGCGAGATCTTTAGGTGCCTAGCTCGGTGCCGCATCCACCCTCTTTTCCCATGGAACTTTCAGCTGTGCCATGATGATGGTCCTCATGGGAATGGACCAAAGGAGGATGTCTGGCCGGAGATAGGTGTTTTTTTCCTGCGGGAACTTTAACTGCCAGTTGAGGTCAGATCTCGTGGTCCATTTGCCTCCAAGGGAAAAAAGATACCGCTGTTGTTGCTCTGGCTTTTGTCTCCTTGCTGGACATATTGGATCAATTTCGGTGATGTTTGATGGCTTCTAGCCTGCACGTCTACAGGATTTCAGCTAGGTTCTGTCGTGGCTCCACCTGTACCGGCCCTGCGTCAATGCCGCCTTGCACCCCGATAGTATGTGCTGCAGGCTCGGTTTGCTGACGCTGCAGATCTGACAATTGTACTTTGTGCCTTTGTACCTGGTGTGCAGATTCTGGGAAGAGTTTCATAAGTGGCCCTGATTACGCAGCTCAGCCTTGCTTGGGGCATCCTCCACATGTCGGCCCACGTGATGGTTCTGTTTAGTCATCTATCTCCCTTGCTGTTGCTGGCTATCGGCATGGAGAGCACAATATGTACATAATTCCACTTTTTATGTTAATATAATTAATATTCTCAAATTTGCCTTCCCCCTACTTGAACAACCAAACAAAAAAAAAATGACAAGATGGTCGGCGATCACATATAGTTGACTTTCTATAGCCTACCCACCAACACTTTGATTAGAACAAAAACATTAATTCAGTCCTGCAGCATCGCCACAAAGTTGCTGTTTGACGCCCCTGCACAACCTGAATCTCCCATGTTTGGTGCTCTTGTGCAAATTCCAAATGTGCAATTTTTTTGATGTAGAAGGAGACGAGGCCATTCAAGGCGTTTTTGTTCTGATTATGTTCATTTTCAGACTCCGATAGATCAACGACACACGATAACTCACAGAAAGCTTTCCAGATCTTCCACAATATGCACCTATTCCACTGTATTTCCTTGAATTCCTAAAACGGTCTTGGATTTTGTAACCCTCCTCCTCAATCTTGAAAAATGTGAAGATCAGTAGATCTATCCTCTCCTTCCTCATTGCCTTGGGTGCTATTCCCGATCCAAGGCCGGTCTTACCTTGTTGTTGCAGTCCGATGACTTCTTGGTGTTTCAGGTGGGTAAAAACCTGGCATCCCACTTGCATTTAGTGTGGACTTTGGCTTTGATGTTTTGTCTAGATGGATCAGGTGAGTCTCACCTTCTCCTGTCTGACCAAGCTTGAAAAACATAGTTCCAGTTATTTAATAGAAGTTTAGCTTCATAAAACAGTATTTGCATATTCAGGAAAGCATCGTTCTATTTTGCCTGTGTGTACAGCTTTAGCTGTATTACTATGATGGAAGGTGTGTGTGTGAAGCGCAAGGTTTGTGTGTACGAGTTTATGAATGTTGTGCACGGGCAAGCCACTCTGTACAGTAGCTATTATTGTACCCGACAGGGATACGCGCCATTAATGAAACCAGGAGAAGCACAGGAAGTCAGAGGTTGGTCCCTGGACAGCTGGCTGGGCTTTTCCTGCTCTGTGTAGGTGTGTGTGTGTAAGAGAGAAAGAGAGACCGAGAAGAGGGAAGAAGGGAGGAAGACTTAAAAGTAAAAAATGAAACAGATGTGTCATTGAGAAAAGACCACATTGGCTGGGCTAGAATAATATAGTTATAGTAAACCCGACTAGCTGCACCACCCTGCTGTCTCTGTGTGGTCCTGACTCATCAGTCTTTTCCTCTCTTTCTCTCAACACACTCACAAACAGTGACTATTCATGCAACAACTCCCCACTCATGTGTACTGTATGTGTGAAACAAGGGAAAAGTTGAGGTCTGTCAGCATGCGGTTCATAGAGTCTGTGTGGGCTCACTCAGGTAAATTGTCTATTTATATATATATATATATGCTGAATGGGTGGTACTAAAAATGGGAGTTTCCTGTCCACCCGGCCTTGTGGAAGGGTTAAAATAGGACTCAGGATTCAGGAAAAAGCCGAGGAAACAATCCATCCTGTAGGATGTAGTAGAGGATACACATATTCAAATACTCACACACCCAAAAGAACACATCCTTGTGCTTCAAACTTGACCTCACTCACGCTTGCATCGTTTTTGTAGATTAATAAAAAAAAAAAAAGCATTTACACAAAAAAACAAGCACTCTTTGTTTTGATAAAAAGTGAGAGAACTTGTCCAACATGGAAGGTGAATGTCAGGCCGTGATGAAGCAGTTGCAAAACAAGGTTATTATAATAAATGGCCAGGCTGTCATTGCATCATTGAAGCATATGGTAGGAAAACTGTGGCTCTGGATGACTGCATATGGATCATTCATTCATTCATTTTCTTGGGACGAGAGGTGGGGTACACCCTGGACTGGTCGCCAGCCAATCACAGGGCACATATAGACAAACAACCATTCACACTCACATTCATACCTATATGGACAATTTGGAGTCGCTAATTAACCTAGCATATTTTTGGAATGTGGGAGAAAACCCGGAGAAAACCCACGCATACAGGGAGAACATGCAAACTCCATACAGAGATTCCTGAGGGTGGAATTTAACCCTGGTCTCCTAGCTGTGAGGTCTGCACGCTAACCACTCGACCGCCGTGCCGCCTGGATCATTCATTCATTCATTTTCTACCGCTTTTTCCTCACGAGGGTCGCAGGGGGTGCTGGAGCCTATCCCAGCTGTCTTGGGGCGAGAGGCGGGGTACACCCTGGACTGGTGGCCAGCCAATCACAGGGCACATACAGACAAACAACCATTCACACTCACATTCATACCTATGGACAATTTGGAGTGGCCAATTAGTTTCCAATAAGTTTTTGGAATGTGGGAGGAAACCGAAGAAAACCCACGCATGCACGTAGAGAACATGCAAACTCCACACAGAGATGGCCGAGGATGGAATTGAACCGTGGTCTCCTAGCTGTGAGGTCTGCGCGCTAACCACTCGACCACCGTGCCGCTTGGATTAGACATTTCTTAATAAAATATAATTGACTTATTGACATTTTAGAGTAAAACAGTACAGAAAACACAGTGTTAAAAATACTGTAATGTTCAAAATATGTGATAAATTTTAATCCATGCATACATTTTTAATCCATCCAGCCAATGGCAGCTGCCCTTTATATAGATATTTTCTGGGTCAGACACCAAAATAATTCTTGTTGGATAATACTGTAGCCTAACCAGGACTTTGGGAGGTCAAGGACACCTCCTACACCTCCTTCTTAGCTAATTATGCACAGCAATTCTTCTTTTGATAAAGAAGATGGCCACAAAAAATGATATGCAACACCAGAAGTTGCATTAATGGTAAGAAGTTTTTATTTGTTAGTGAGTTTCAGCATAACAAATTAATCAATTCAGACACTTTCTTAAAAATACACACATTTAGTTGTATTAAATATAAAAAATATATATTTTAAAATATGTGGTTTTCATTGCTTCCTTAGCCAAAAAAGGTTCCTGACCTCTGATTTAAGCTGCCAATCTCTTTCTCACGCCCACTCTCACACGAACTTGACTTGATTTCTGCTCCATCTCAACCGTACAGTTTATCCTTCCTCCACTCCCTGCTGCGTTTTGTCCTTTCATCTGTTTTCTCGTCCTACGTCTCACTCATTATCTGCTGGAGGCAACAGTTCTCTAACTGATCAATAACTTCTGTCGCCATTACCCATATTTCTCCTTTTTTTCCTCCCCGTCTCCTTTTTTGGCAAGGCCATTTGTATTAAGACGTGTGAAACTGTTGCCGGCTTATCAGACTTACTGTTTTGCTTCCAAAGATGCTGAGGAAGAGAAGGAAGCTGGAAGGAAAAAATGCTACTTCATCTATATCCAGAAATGGTCAACATTTATGTCTTTTCTTTACTTGTCTTTGTTTAACTTTCCTCATGTGTTAGCTTTCTGGTATCATCTTTTATGTTAACGGCTCGGTTTTGAATTAGTATTAAATCAGCCATAAAATATACCAAAAACAGTAAGTTTCCATCCTCTTGGTTGCCTTGGTTACCGTAGGCTTCCTCATCCATTAAAATGTTGATTTTAATAATTTCGGTGTGGGCCTTTAGGCCTTTTTTTCTGTTTGTATAGCCCTCAATTTCAATTTAGGGTGTACCCCAAAGCTGGGATAGGCTCCAGCATACCTGCTAGTGAGGATAAGCGGCATAAAGAAAGGATGGATGGAAAATTTTTAAAAAGATACATTTTCATTTTTGTTCCTTTTTATGAAAAGCACAAAAACAATAATTCAGTCCTGCAGCATCTCCACAAAGTTGCCGTTTGACGCCCCTGCACAACTTGCATCTCCCATGTTTGGCGCTCTTGTGCAAATTCCAAATGGGTAATTTTGTGATGTTGAAGGAGACGAGGCCATTCAAGGCGTTTTTGTTCTGATTATGTTCATTTTCAGACTCAGATAGATGAGCTACACGCGATAACTCACAAAAAGCTTTCTAGATCTTCCACAATATGCACCTATTCCACTGAATTTCCTTGAATTTCTAAAACGGTCTGTTTTAATTTATATTTTAATACCCAATCTGCAATCTCATTGTCTGAAACGGTGGCATCGTTCAGCACAATTATTATTTTTCTTATTTTATCTTTTTGTTAACATTTTTGTTTCTTCTTTTTTATACTACAACAACAAAAAAAGCCATACCATACATATGGTGTCGGGCTTTGCCACTGAGTGTGTTATTGTTTAGATTTACGAGATGCTAGGTGGGAAATAGGCCCATTCAAGTGGCAGTGAATAAAAACACAGGGTTTAGTTTTGTCTGAGCAGCACATGGTGCCAATTGTTGCTACCCTTCACTCTCCATATCACTCTCCATCTCGGGCTCCCTGTGGACCCTGCTAGCACAGGCACTACAGTGTGGACCACAAACAAAGATTTCAGTGTGCGACTGAATTATAGTGTTTATATATTTGTTTTTGTGTGCGTGAGTGTGTTTTTTTAATGCATATACTCATCCCGATGTTGCTGTGTCATAGCTTATTCTCTTAATGATTATTTTAACATTTCATTCAAAACACTTCATTAAAAAAAGTAATGAATACTATTTATTAGGAAACCATTTTGCAAGTTCTAAAAATCACTTTGCTTAATTAGCACAATGGTAAATGAAGTCAGGAAAGTGTACTTGTAATTATTTCCTGGGGATCTTGTAATTATTTTCTGGTCAAAAGAACAATGCAAAACTACACAAATACAATGGATTCTTGCACATTCATGATTCAGCACTCAAGTTTTTGTTCATAAAAATAATTAAATAAATACATGGATTTATTTTATAAACAAAAAAAAACAATTATTTTTCAATTATTTGTATATGTAGTGCCCTGCCCTGATACTGTGTTGTAAAAGTCTGATCACCTTCTATTGATCTTTAATATATGATCCATTATCTTAGTAGTCAAGTTAGTTAATTCATTCTCTTAGTAGGGCATAAAAATATTTTTTAATGCGTTTGACTTGCTGCTGCCGTCCACAAAAAAAAAAAAAAAATACAGATTTTTCTTCTTTATGGAAGGATGATGGCGACAAGCAGCTTGCAGCTTGCACACTTTGTGTTGAGTTGTGGACTCCTATAGAGCAGCTGCACACACAGAAAACCTTCTAGTTCTTCCAGAATCTGCACCTATTCAGCTGTATTTCTTTGGATTTTGTGGTTACCGCGAAAAACGTCTATTTTTGTACTGCTCATGCATAGAAAGAGTTCCGGTTTGTGCCGCTATCTGTATAGGAGTAGATAAACGGTATAAGAATTGATATTTTGCCCACTCTGCTTTTGGTTTGCACTTCATATCATTTACAGCATTATCAAAAACTGTTTTTTTTTTCTGACACTAAAGTTAGCACTGGAGTACAAAGTATACTCTTGAAAGGAAGTTGAGTTTTACAACAAATTTGTCCATAAGAACCGTTGGTGAATGAGGCCCATTGTTCCTTGCCCAGCCCGTACACCTACACTGCAGCAAAATGGAGGCCTCAGTCTGTCGTTTTCTCTCCAGACATCCTGTCTTGTAACAGCTGCAGTCCTGACAGAACAAATTCACAACATGATGTTTTTGTCGGCATCACAATGAGCGCTTGTGTGTGTGATGGTGACCTAATTGCAGGGATCTGGGACTGGCTGTTTCCTATGTTTATTTATTCTAAGCAGCACACGCAAGGGACGGCAGTTCCTGCTCTTGGTCACTCACTTGAGTGCAAGCAAGGTGAGAGGAAGAAAACTTAAAAGCCTTTTTACTTGGATTAGTGAAAGTGGCACAGTGAGGGTAATTACACATTTGTCAGTGTACTTAGCAGAAAGGAGTGAGTTGGATAGTCGCAGAGGTGGGGGAAAGTCAGTGCTTTGCAAGTCTCAAGTAAGTCTGAAGTCTTTAATTGCAAATTTAGAGACAAGTCTCAAGTTCAAATGTGCAAGTCCTACTCAAGTCAAGACAAGTCGAGTCAAGTCAAAAAAGGCCTTTTTACCGATTTAATTTGTGTGTGTGTGTGCACTCCCATGTGCATTAGTGAATAACCAGTATCACAAAATGTAACTTTTGAAACAATAAAGTTACTTTAAAAAGTTATACATACAGTGGTACCTTTATTTTGTTTTTTGTTTACATTTTGTGACAGAAATACATTAAATAAACAGTTGAATTCATCATTCAACAACACCAAAAGACACACACCATATTGTACACTAGCGTGCATCAAATTTGAATGGGAAATTTGAAATTCATAATATGGGCGGCACGGCGACAAGTGGTTAGCGCACAGACCTCATTGCTAGGAGATCAGGGTTCAATTCCACCCTCGGCTATCTCTGTGTGGAGTTTGCATGTTCTCCCCGTGCATGCGTGGGTTTTCTCCGGGTACTCCGGTTTCCTCCCACATTCCAAAAACATGCTAGGTTAATTAGCGACTCCAAATTGTCCATATATGAATGTGAGTGTGAATGGTTGTTTGTCTATATGTGCCCTGTGATTGGCTGGCGACCAGTCCAGGGTGTGCCCCAAAGACAGCTGGGATAGGCTCCAGCACACCTCGTGAGGAAAAAGCGGTAGAAAATGAATGAATGAAATTCATAATATCATTTTGGCTGGTATTCCATTTTTTTCTAATTAACATAAAAATGTCTTTTGCATTTTTTTTCAAGTTTTGAAGAAATCCATTGAGATAAATTTTTATAAAATTTCGGAAAATGTGCAATTTCTAGTCTAATTGCCAAAAAGTTGACCTGGAAATGTTGAGTATAATGAACTTCTATACCGCATCATTTTCTATAGGTTTATCAAAGGGGGCCCAGACCAAAGACCAAGCTGGGACTGCTAGTCTGAAAGGAACTAGTTGTTGAGGGCAGCATTTTAGGAGAATAAATGGACAAGTGTAAGTATATCAGATTATGTAGGACTATTGTACTACTCTCAATAAATATGAGGCATCAGCAATACTGTCTACTCTATATTACTGTTATTGATCAGCTATTAGCTAACTGTCATTAGCAAACTGTAGCTAGCTAATGTTAGCTACAGTAGAGGAAATGAGCACTAAATAATAATATAAATATGACTACAAATCATTCAAATTACAAAGACAAAACCACAAATTTACTAGTAATATGTAATAGGAGGGGCGGCACGGCGGTCGAGTGGTTAGCATGCAGACCTCACAGCTATTGAGCTAATTTTGCATTTTTGGCCTTGTGCGACTTATACTCCAGAATAGTCCAGGAAATACGGAACTTGTATTTACCATATTTCTACACACTGTAAATATGTAAATATTATTTTATAGATTTTTATTCCTTTGATTTATTTATCTATTTTTTATTTTACTTTGGTTTCCTCCCACATTCTAAAAACATGCTAGGTTAATTAGCGACTCCAAATTGTCCATAGGTATGAATGTGAGTGTGAATGGTTGTTTGTCTATATGTGCCCTGTGATTGGCTGGCCACCAGTCCAGGGTGCATGCCACCTCTCGCTCAAAGACAGCTGGGATAGGCTCCAGCATTCATCACAAAATATTTTAGTGATCTTTTCGTGATTGCTGTTTTTGTCACTGAAAAGCATCGAGCATGTTCCGCTTTAGTTTCGACAATTAAAAAAAATACAATGTTCCTAAAATAATAATAATAATAATAAAATAAATGTTCCTTAAAATATTCTGAAATTCTAATGTATTTGTATGACTGGTGAAATTTAATTGTCCATAGGTATGAATGTGAGTGTGAATGGTTGTTTGTCTATATGTGCCCTGTGATTGGCTGGCGACCGGTCCAGGGTGTACCCCGCCTCTCGCCCGAAGACAGCTGGGATAGGCTCCAGCGCCCCCACGACCCTTGTGAGGAAAAAGCGGTAGAAAATGAATGAATGAATGAATGTAATAGGAGTATAAATACCAACAAAGACATAAAAATCACCTCAAATCTCCATAGCGACCATTGAACTGTTCACCACTTTATTCCACAAAAACAGATATACGGCGGCACCTCTAAATAATCATGTATTGGAAAAATATTTTGTATGTGTTCTTTTAGTACCCAGCCATATCAAAATTCAATAATTGTGTTTTTTGATGCACGCTATTGTCCACTAATGGGAAAATATACACAAATCAAGACAATATTTAAGTAACCAGAATGCTAACCAGGGCGTACACTAACAGAGGTTGCACTGTACCATTTTTTTGTTAGCTTTTAACACATTATCATTCAAAGCTAACTGCAGAACGTTGGTAGCATCCGCCCTGTCTAGTCCCATGGTTATGGTACTCTGTAATGAGCATAAATGAAACAGGAAGCCACGTCATTATAAACTGGTTTGTTTTTGAACACATTTCTGAGCGAGCGAAAGCACCTCGACACATGCATGCCCGTTAGCAAGGCCTTTGCCTCGTTTACCATCCATAAGTGACACAGCAGACTCTCTGTGGACTGGATGAGAGCTATCAGCATATATAGTGTGTTAAAGATCGGCGGATAATTGGAGCTCACTCAGGCTGAAGGGGGGAGAGTTAGTGACATGGTTATTGTGAACGGAATAACAAATGAAGTGCGACTCCTTTTGCGACACTTTTTTTGTATTCCTGGGTTGGCTCTGGTATTTTACGCACTGGGGGAATTAATTAAAAAAAAAAAATGCAATTTGTTGAATAATCAAACTTGCACTGTGGTATAGAAAAAACGTGAGTATAAGTCGATAATTTGATACAAAGTGATTGCTTTGAAGAAGTTATTGTTCATGTTGGTGAAGTTAAATTAAACATGGCAGCTAATAATTGTGTATGACAACACACTGTCAAATATGTCCTGTCGTCTCATCAGACTTTTTAATCCCGACGTGCTTTGGATATCAGTAATCATAATGAGTGGATCAAATTGCACATGTTTGTATGCACATGTATGCACATCTATGTTTTCTAATCAGTGTTTGCTTTATTATTCTGGAAGTACATTCATATTGTGTTGAAATGAGTCATCTTTTATGTTTTGATAATGGATTCCTGTGTCTTAATCGCAATTTTGAGTGAGCATGATGTGGCGTTTTCGTTCCACATGCATGTTCCAAAAACACGATGGTCGCGGGGGAGAGGCGGGGCACACTCTGGACTGGTCACATATAGACAAACAACCATTCACACTCACATTCATATCTATGGACTCTATTGGAGTCGCCAATTAACGTCGCCAATGTAGAATACTACAAATCATCACAACACATACTGTACTGTATGTACCCCTATCCTATGGTTTGTTTCATTTGATATGCTTTGCTACAAGCTTTTATCATTCTAATACTTATGTACATTATGTACATTAAAAATACACATGAACCCAGTTCTCACACACAGCTACTAATCTGTGAAAATACTGCGAATTGTTCCACGGTAATGAGTACAGTATGTCTTCTGAATGTTTTAAATGTATTTTAGTTTATATTACCATTTTTATGCTTGAAAATCCTTAACTAAACTAAACATATATACATTTTTCTTAAATAGTTTTATACTAATAGGTCGTAGTAAACCATGAAACAGAACAAATTTTTTTAAATTATTTTATTTTGAAAAACCAGGATAGAGTGAGGCTGCATGAGTGGTTAGCACGCAGACCTCACAGCTAGGAGACCAGGGTTCAATTCCACCCTCCAATGGGGGACGGAAAGAAAATGACGTCGGACAGTAGACAATGTTAGCAATTGTTGTAACTGTTGTGAGATAATTCAACCCTGTTGTTCCAGTGGTCAGGTCTGGTGCTTGTGTGTCTCACTCATTACTGCAATCTAGTGACCAGTGACCATCTTCCGAATGTTTTAACTTTGTTTTTTACTTATTTTAGCCATTTTTATGCTTGAAAATTACTAAATTTAGCCAAACATTTTGCTTAAATATGCATATTTTCTTTACAAATAATAGTCCATATTCAATAACAAAGAGTGTGATTTGTTAACATTAACATATGTATGAAAAACCATGATAGGAATTTGAAGTGTGAAGTGCTGAGAGATTACCGTATTATTATTTGCGGTATATCTCGGTTTTTATTATGAATTTTTTCCAAACTGTAAAGGCATTTCACATCATTCTTATCTTTATTGAAGATTGTAGTAATTGTAATAATTGTAATATGAGTGTATAGGTGGCTACAGGGGTGTTAGGTCATGTCTAGAATGCTCTAATAATGTTCAAAAACTGTATTACTGTATATAAAAAATATGTTATTACTAAATAATGAGGGCTGCACGGTGTTTGAGTGGTTAGCGCGCAGACCAGAGTTTAATCCCACCCTCGGCCATCTCTGTGTGGAGTTTGCATGTTCTACCCGTGAATGCGTGGGTTTTCTCCCACATTCCAAAAACATGCTAGGTTAATTTGCGACTCCAAATTGTCCATAGGTATGAATGTGAGTGTGAATGGTTGTTTGTCTATATGTGCCCTGTGATTGGCTGGCGACCAGTCCAGGGTGTACCCTGCTTCTCGCCCAAAGACAGCTGGGATAGGCTCCAGCACCCCCGTGACCCTCATGAGGAAAAAGCGGTAGAAAATGAATGAACGAATAAAAAAACCTACTTTTGAGCCACAAAGGAATTTCGATAAATTCACTAAAAAGACAAAGTCAATAAGTGGTCTTTTTTTTCCACGAGATACTGTTTGCAACCCTGTTTGGAATTCATGCTGCACACGGCGCAAGCCTGCAAGCAGCAGGGCGGCAGTGAACAAAGCTGGTTACCTCGCTGACACATTAAAGTTGCAGCCTGTCGCCTGCAGCACTTCATCTACGAGCTCATTGTTGCTGCTCATTGTTTTGCCATTAACTCTGTCTGTAATATTTCAATCTGCTGCCCTGTCACCGGGTAATCAATCATTTGTAGATGCATTTTTAATAAAGGATATTTTAATCAACTTCATTATTGACAAACTGCCTTTTGTGATGAAAAATGTCCACCAATTCAAAATTTAATTCACTCCATAATAATTACACACAAATATGTTTTCATCAATGGCTTTGTGATCATTAGTGAGTCATTATTGATCTTAATGCTGTTTATTTTTAACATTTATTTACACACAAATGCAAGAGAATGTTATATTATTAAGTGAAATCTACATAGCAGTGTACACTGTTTACTCATGCATATTTATTATCTGTGTTTTGAGGCCACATCGCATATCTAAGAGGATTAAATTTCAAACTCACAACAAAAGCGCATTGCCCTGCAGCAGAAACAAAATGTAAAGATAAATCTGCTATCCCGGCTTAAATCTGCTTCCAGACAGACACAGGTGAAAGGTTTCTATTGTGATGGTTTCTTTAAACACCTTTTTGCTGAGCCAAGACAACAATAGCTTTGGGTCACGCTTGCTCTCTCTCTCTCTCTCTCCTGATGAAAAATTGATGTTCCGAATAAAAAAAATAGATACCCTTGAAATGTGATTACAAGTGTGTATTACAAATATGTCTTGGGATAAACCGTCAAACCTGCCACTCAGTAGCCTCGGGATAACAAGATGAGGTGATGAGGTTGCGTGTGCTTATACGACTATGATTCTAACGCCAAAATAATGTATTTCTATCTGAAAGTACACACGTCGAAACTGATTTTGGACAAGCCAGATGTCTTCTGGATAAAAGTTTGACGGTGAGAAAAGACAAGATAAAAGTTGAGCAGCAGTGTCGCATTTTTTTTTTTTCATTTGTTCAACCTCAAGTGTTTGGCATGATCGGGAGTGTAAATGGAAGGAAGCGGGAGCTAAATGGAATAGCATAAACCTCCCACAGGAAGAGATGAACTGAAGTGTGAAACAATGACACCGTATGACGCAAGTCTGATTTTGCACTTTTATCAATAGAAGACCTTGGCATAGAGGAGCAGCAAAGGAAGAGCCATAACGTCGGCGGTGGGGAGTGTCATCCTAGGATATCCTATGCCACAGGTCATACAGAGTTAACAGGATATCCTCCTCTCGTCACCTCCCCTCTCTTTCCTCTACAAATCTCCCTCGGAGACAAAGCTTTGCTATTTGGAAAAGT